>NW_027062938.1:39325-102520 GCF_032884065.1 Artemia franciscana
AGCATTCATGTTGATTGGGGGTGAACGGTGTAGAGTCTTCCTATCGTGGTATCTTTGAAGATGGTAGGTTGGCCGTCGACTGACTGGCTTCACTATGAAATACATATCGCCGAACTTTTGTTTTTTTTTTAACTAAAATCTGGTAGGCATTGATGACCTTATCCAAGTCAAAATCCCAAACCCAATCATCATCGCTATCATTTTCAGTTTTTGATATGTTTTGACTCTCGCTGTCCAGGTGGATCTTCATCTAACTGCGCGGTTTTGCGTTCTTTAGCCTCAAGCTGTTTCCTTGCTGTTCTTTTGATTCCTCGGCACGCTTTCTTTTCTGACTTTCTCTATCAGCAGCAAGTTTTTTGGCATAGACTCTTTGAGCATCTTCATCGCTTTTGCCATTGTAAGTTCATCAGTCATTGTAAACTTAAACATTAATAGATTTCTACGTGAACATATGTCTTAATATCTTGAATGACGTCACCGTCAAAGCAAAAATGACGACAACTAATTTCATGACGTCAGTCAACACAGAAACATGACGTCACCTGATCCACAGACAGACACACAGACAGACAACTTATTTTTATATATATAGATATAGATACAGTTTCATTTTAGTTTTTTTTCTTTTTTAGTTTTTTCTTTTCTTAGTTTTTTTCTTTTTTAGTTTTTCTTTTTTAAGTTTCTTCTTTTTATTGATTTGTTTTCTTAAATTTGTCGATGTTCATTCTAACATTGACACTTGGAAAAATATTTACCTGCCAAGCAAGCTAAAGCTCCAACAATTTATAATAAACCTCAATATTTTGGGTATCTGTTTTAAGGTTTTCGAATTACCTTAATCTTTTGTCAAAATATATTGAAATATTTGTGCAATTCCCAGTTTTTTTTAGTTTTTTTTCTTTTTAGTTTTTTACCTTTTTATTTTTTTTATTTTTTTTTACATTTTTTCTTTTTAAGTTTTTTCTTTTTTTATTTTTTTTATTTTCTAGTTTTTTTTTTTAGTTTTTTACCATTTTTTTTCAGTTTTCTTTTTCTTCTTTATTTTTCAGACGTCATGTGCAAACCCTCAGTACAAAAATACATACAAATTATTTTTATATATAGATAAGATATAATCTGATGTAACAGGACATAGTGTAACAGACATAAAAGACAGACAACTTATTTTTATATATATATAGATTTTTATATATATAGATACAGTTTCTTCTTTAGTTTTTTTTCTTTTTTAGTTTTTTCTTTTTTTAGTTTCTTCTTTTTATTGATTTGTTTCTTCAATTTCTCAATGTTCATTCTAATATTGACACTTGGAAAAATCTTTACGTGCCAAGCATGCTAAAGCTCCAACAATTGAAATTAAACCTCAAATTTGGGGTATCTGTTTTAAGGTTTTCGAATTACTTTAATCTATTGTCAAAATATATTGAAATATTTGTGCAATTCCCAGTTTTTTTTTTAATTTTTTCTTTTTTTAGTTTTTAGCTTTTTTAGTTTTTTTTAGTTTTTTATCTTTTTTATTTTTTTACGTTTTTTCTTTTTAGGTTTTTTCTTTTTTTAATTTTTTTAATTTTTAATTTTTAGTTTTTTCTCTTAGTTTTTTTTAGTTTTTTACCATTTTTCTTTTTCGAATTACTTTAATCTATTGTCAAAATATTTCGAAATATTTATGCAATTTCCAGTTTTTACATTCTAGTTTGTTTTCTTTTATATATATAGAAGATATAATCTGGCGTAACGGACAGACAACTTATTTATATATATATAGATATATATATATATATATATATATATATATATATATATATATATATATATATATATATATATATATATATATATATATATATATATATATATATATATACATATATATATATATATATATAAAAATAAGTTGTCTGTGTGTGGATCAGGTGACGTCATGTTTGTTCGCATATGACGTCTGAATTATTTCACACTAATACAAAAGAAGAAAAAAACTAAAAAAGGTAAAAACTACAAAAAAAAACTAAAAAGAAAAAAAACTAAAAAAGCTAAAAAACTAAAAAAAACTAAAAAAAAGGTAAAAATCTAATAACTAAAAAAAAACTGAAAAAAATAAAAAAAGGCAAAAACTACAAAAAAAATAAAAACTAATAAAAAAACTAAAAAAGCTAAAAAACAAAAAAAAACTAAAAAAAACTAAAAAAAGGTAAAAAACTAAAAAAAACTAAAAACTAAAAAAGAAAAAAACAAAAAAAAGGAAAAAACTGAAAAATAAAGAGAAAAAGAAAACTAAAAAAATATGAATAAATATATATAAAAATAAGTTGTTTGTGGGTTATGTCTGTCTGTCTGTCTGTCGAGTGACGTCGTGTTTGTCCGCATATGACGTCTGAATTATTTCACACTAATACAAAAGAAGAAAAAAAACTAAAAAAGGTAAAAACTACAAAAAAACTAAAAAGAAAAAAAAAATAAAAAAACTAAAAAACTAAAAAAAACTAAAAAACAGGTAAAAAACTAAAAACTAAAAAAAACTGAAAAAACTAAAAAAAGGCAAAAACTAAAAAAAAAACTAAAAACTAATAAAAAAACTAAAAAAAGCTAAAAAACTAAAAAAACTAAAAAACTAAAAAAAGGTAAAAAACAAAAAAAAACTAAAAACTAAAAAGAAAAAACTAAAAAAAAAGGAAAAAACTGAAAAATAAGAGAAAAAGAAAACTAAAAAAATATTAATAAATATAAAAAATATAAATATAAATATAATATAAATTAGCAATCAACAAAGCACCGAGACACAAATGACGACCGGGACACAGGGAGTATAAATGACGACCAGGACATAAGTAAAAAAAAAAAACTAAAAAAACTAAAAAAATGGTAAAAACTACAAAAAAAACTAAAAACTAATAAAAAAAACTAAAAAATCTAAAAATCTAAATAAACTAAAAAAGAAAAAAAAAGAAAAAAGGAAAAAATAAAGGAGAAAAACAAAACTAAAAAACCGAATGTATATACAGACCGGGACACCGGGATACAAATGACGACCGGGACACAGGGAATATGAATGACGACCGGGACACAGGGACACAACTACAATGGGGGACGCCGGGGGGCACAGAGGGATATAAATGACGACCGGGACACCGGGACACAAGGAATATAAATGACGCCCGGGACACTCAAAGAGAAATCACAGACTGGAACACCAGGACACAAATGAGGACCGGGACACAGGGAATATAAATGACGACCGGGACACAGGGACATAACTACAAAGGGGACGCCGGGGTGCACAGGGGGATATATAAATGACGATGGCGACTCAGGGAATGGTCGATTAGCAATCATCATCAACAAAGCTCAAGGGCATTCATTAGAATCATGAGGTATAGATCTGAATACGGATTGTTTTCCCATGGACCATTATATGTTGCATGTTCAAGAGTCGGTAAACCTGACAATCTATTTATATGCACAGACAATGGGACAGCAAAGAATGTTGTATATTCGCAAGTTTTACGTAGTTAAAAACATATATATATATATATATATATATATATATATATATATATATATATATATATATATATATATATATATAATTCACAGGTGGGGACATAGGGGACACAACTACAATGGCGCGTAACTAATATGGCGCGTAACGACTTACGCGCGCGGGGGGGGGCTTGGGGGGGCGCGAAGCGCCCCCACCAACTAGGTGTGGGGTGGCGCAAAGCGCCACCCCAACAGCTAGTATATATATATATATATATATATATATATATATATATATATATATATAATATATATATATATATATATAAGGTTTACCGACTCTTGAACATGCAACATATAATGGTCCATGGGAAAACAATCCGTATTCAGATCTATACCTCATGATTCTAATGATTGCCTTTGAGCTTTGTTGATGGTGATTGCTAATCGACCAGTCCCTGAGTCGCCATCGTCATTTATATATCCCCCTGTGCACCCCGGCGTCCCCTTTGTAGTTAGGTCCCTGTGTCCCGGTCGTCATTTATATTCCCTGTGTCCCGGTCGTCATTTGTGTCCCGGTGTCCCAGTCTGTGATTTCTCTTTGAGTGTCCCGGGCGTCATTTATATTCCTTGTGTCCCGGTGTCCCGGTCGTCATTTGTCAGGTTTACCGACTCTTGAACATGCAACATATAATTGTCCATGGGAAAAACAATCCATATTCAGATCTATACCTCATGATTCTAATGATTGCCCTTGAGCTTTGTTGATGGTGATTGCTAATTGAACATTCCCTCTGTCCCGGTCCTCATTTATATTCCCAGTAATCCCGGTCGTCATTGTGTCCCAGTGTTCCAGTCTGTAATTTCTCTTTGAGCGTCCCGTTCGTCTTTGTTTGATGGTGAGCTTTGTTGCCCCTTGAGCTTTGTTGATGGTGATTGCTAATCGAACATTGCCTGTGTCCCCGTCGTCATTTATGTCCCCCCTGTGCCCCCAGCGTCACCGTTGTAGTTGTGTCCTATCGTCCCGGTCGTCTTTTATATTCCCTATGTCCCGGTCGTCATCCCGGTATACATTCGTTTTCGAATTGGTATATGATGAAATAAATTTTTAATTTGTTCCCTTTTTTTCCTTTTAGTTTTTTTTTATTGGTTTTGACCTTTTTTTAGGTTTTTTAGTTTTTTTCTTTTTAGTTTTTTTTGAAGTTTTTATCTTTTTAGTTTTTTTATTTTTATTTTTTTAGTTTTCTTTTTCTCCTTTATTTTTCATTTTTTTTCCTTTTTTTAGTTTTTTTTTTTAGTTCTTTTAGTTTTTACCTTTTTTAGTTTTTTTTAGTTTTTTAGATGAAAATTTTTTTTAGTTTTTTTCCTTTTTTTCTTTTTAGTTTTTTATTGGTTTTTACCTTTTTTTTTAGCTTTTTTAGTTTTTTTCGGTTTTTCTTTTTACTTTTTTTTTAGTTTTTATCTTTTTTATTTTTTTTTATTCTTATTCTTAATTTTATTAGTTTTCTTTTTCTCTTCTATTTTTCAGTTTTTTCCTTTTTTCTAAGTTTTTTTTTTTTAGTTTTAAGTTTTTTTAGTTTTTTAGTTTTTTTTAGTTTTTCTTATTTTTTTAGCTTTTTTATTTTTTTTATTAGTTTTTAGTTTTTTTTTGTAGTTTTTGCCTTTTTTTAGTTTTTTCAGTTTTTTTTTTAGTTTTTAGTTTTTTACCTTTTTTAGCCTAACCAGGATTTGAACCTAGGACCTTCATTCTCCGTTCTGACACCCTCTCTCACCGAGTGACTACACCAGCATGTTCATTTAGGTGTTTTAAATGGTATATTATTAACCAAATTAATGTGTTTTACAATATACTAAGCATCGTCATAACAAACATGACGTTAGTTGCCGTCATTTTTGCTTTGAAGGTGACGTCATTCAAGTTATATAAGACATATGTTCGCGTAGAAATCTATTAATGTTTAAGTTTACAATGACTGATGAAGATGCTCAAAGAGTCTATGCCAAAAAACTTGCTGTTGATAGAGGAAGTCAGAAAAGAAAGCGTGCCAAGCAACTACCAGAGCAACGCGAAAGCAGACTTGCTGCTAAAAGAGAAAGTGAAAAAAGAAGGCGTGCCGAGGAATCAAAAGACCAGCAGGGAAACAGGCTTGAGGCTGATAGAGAAAGAAAGAACAGAAAGCATGCCGAGGAACTACCAGAGCAACGCAGAAGCAGACTTGCTGCTAAAAGAGAAAGTGAAAACAGAAGGCGTGCCGAGGAATTAAAAGACCAGCAGGGAAACAGGCTTGAGGCTGATAGAGAAAGAAAGAACAGAAAGCATGCCGAGGAACTACCAGAGCAACGCAGAAGCAGACTTGCTGCTAAAAGAGAATCTGAAAAAAGAAGGCGTGCCGAGGAATCACAAGAACAGCAAGAAATCAATCTTGCTGCTGATAGAGAAAGTAAGAAAAGAAAGCGTGCCGAGGAATTACAAGAACAGCAAGAAATCAGGCTTGCTGCTGATAGAGAAAGTAAGAAAAGAAAATGTGCCGAGGAATCAGAGCAATCTGATTGCAAACCGATTGCAAAACGATGACTCTGGTCAAACATTTTCAGATCAATTGCTTGCAATGGGAAACGGAAAGCTCCCAGTAGACTCAATTTCAGGACGTATACAACTACCTGCTGATTTCTGTAATTTAGTGACGTCCAAAAATGAATTATTGAAAATGTATTTCCGAATATTCTAAAAAATTATAAAAATAATAAATGGCTAAGTGAAAGAGCGATTCTCGCACCCAAAAATATAGACGTCCACGAAATCAACAATATTGTTTTGACCAAGAATCAAGACCAGGCAGTCCTTTACAAGTCAGTCGACACAGTTTTGGAACCAAATGAAGCGGTTAATTATCCATCTGAATTTTTAAATTCCATAGATCTTTCAGGGTTTCCACCACACGTGCTACAACTAAAAATAGGCGTACCAATAATACTTTTAAGAAATATAAACCCACCAAAGCTTTGCAATGGCACTCGACTTGCCGTAAAAAAAAACAATGGAAAACCTAATAGAGGCCACAATCCTGACAGGGCCTTTTGAGGGTGAGGCTGTTCTTATTCCTCGCATTCCCATGATTCCAACAGATCTGCCTTTTCAATTTAAAAGATTGCAATTCCCAATTCGATTAGCATTTGCAATCACCATTAACAAAGCTCAAGGTCAATCATTAGAAAAATGTGGTATTGATCTTAATACTGATTGTTTTTCCCATGGACAATTGTACGTTGCATGTTCGAGGGTCGGTAAACCTGACAATCTATTTATATGCAGCGAGAATTGGACAGCGAAGAATGTTGTATATTCGCAAGTTTTACGCAGTTAATTTGTATTTCGGAACCAAATGAAGCGGTTAATTATCCATCTGAATTTTTAAATTCCATAGATCCTTCAGGGTGTCCACCACACCTGCTACAACTAAAAATGGGCGTACTAATAATACTTTTAAGAAATATCAACCCACCAAAGCTTTGTAATGGCACACGACTTGCCGTGAAAAAAAAAACAATGGAAAACCTAATAGATGCCACAATCTTGACAGGGCCTTATGAGGGTAAGGCTGTTCTTATTCCTCGCATTCCCATGATTCCAACGGATCTGCTTTTTCAATTTAAAAGATTGCAATTCCCAATTCGATTAGCATTTGCAACCACCATCAACAAAGCTCAAGGGCAATCACTAGAAAAATGCGGTATAGATCTTAATACAGATTGCTTTACCAATGTACAATTGTATGTTGCATCTTTGAGGGTCGGTAAACCTGACAATCTATTTATACGCACAGACAATGGGACAGCGAAGACTGTTGTATATTCACAAGTTTTACGTAGTTAATTTGTATTGTATCTATCTATCTATCTATGTATATAAAAACGAGTTGTGTGTATGCATGTTTGTTTGTAAAAAGAGTGTTTGCATATGACGTCATTATTAGTACATACGGCTTTGTATATGGACAGACAATGGGAAAGCCAAGAATGTTGTATATTCGCAATTTTTACGTAGTTTGAAACACATATATAAATCTATCTATATTCACAGGTGGGACACAGGGACACAACTACAATGGCGCGTAACTAATATGGTGCGTATATAATATGGCGCGTAACGACTTACGCGCGCGGGGGGCTTGGGGGGCGCGAAGCGCCCCACCAACTAGGTGTTGGGGTGGCGCGAAGCGCCACCCCAACAGCTAGTATATATATATATATATATATATCTTCTATATATATAAAAATAAGTTGTCTGTCTGTGGATCTGTGGATCAGGTGACGTCATGTTTCTGTGTCGGCTGACGTCATGAAATTAGTTGTCGTCATTTTTGCTTTGACGATGCTTAGTATATTATAAAACACATTAATTTGGTTAATAATATACCATTTAAAACACCAAAATGAACATGCTGGAGTAGTCACTCGATGAGAGAGGGTGTCAGAACGGAGAATGAAGGTCCCAGGTTCAAATCTTGGTTAGGCTAAAAAAGGTAAAAAACTAAAAACTAAAAAAAAAACTGAAAAAACTAAAAAAAGGCAAAAACTACAAAAAAAACTAAAAACTAAGAAAAAAAATAAAAAAAAGCTAAAAAACTAAAAAAACTAAAAAAACTAAAAAACTAAAAAAACTAAAAACTAAAAAAAACTTAAAAAAAAGGAAAAAACTGAAAAATAGAAGAGAAAAAGAAAACTAATAAAATTAAGAATAAAAATAAAAAAAATAAAAAAGATAAAAACTAAAAAAAAAGTAAGAAGAAAAAACGAAAAAAATTAAAAAAGCTAAAAAAAAAAGGTAAAAACCAATAAAAAACTAAAAAGAAAAAAAAAGGAAAAACCGCGCAGTTAGATGAAGATCCACCTGGACAGCGAGAGTCAAAACATATCAAAACTGAAAATGATAGCGATGATGATTGGGTTTGGGATCTTGACTTGGATAAGGTCATCAATGCCTACCAGATTTTAGTTAAAAAAACAAAGGTTCGGCGATATGTATTTCATAGTGAAGCTGAAAAATAAAGAAGAAAAAGAAAACTGAAAAAAGAAAAAATGTAAAAAACTAAAAAATACTAAAAGAAAAAACACTCAAAGAGAAATTACAGACCGGGACACAAATGACGACCGGGACAGAGGGAATATAAATAACGACCGGGACACTCAAGGAGAAATTACAGACTGGGATACCGGGACACAAATGACGACCGGGACACAGGCAATATAAATGACGACCAGGACACAGGAATTTAAGAATATCGTTCAAAGACAAATTTTTAATTGTAAGAAGACCGTTGAAAGAGAAATTTCTAATTGTAAAATGACTGAAGAACCTACAATGGCAACACCCGAGGAAGCTGCTCAAAACGAATGTATTCACGCTGAAGTAGCTGAGTTGGTAAAGCGTTATGTTTCAGGTTCTAGGTCCGAGAGGCTCCAGGTTTGAACCTTGGCTTTAGCATTAATACAAAAGAAGAAAAAAACTAAAAACGGTAAAAACTACAAAAAAACTAAAAAGAAAATATATATATATATTTATATATATCATCTTTTCCACAAAAATAATAATTTAGTGCTTCTGCTTAAAAACAGCAATCGAATTGATGCCTCCTGATACGCAACTATCACACGCCTCCTGATCCGCAGGGGGATATATAAATGACGACGGCAACAAAGGAAATGGTCGATTAGCAATCACCATCAACAAAGCTCAAGGGCAATCCATAGAATCATGAGGTATAGATCTGAATACGGATTGTTTTCCCATGGACCAATATGGGTTGCATGTTCAGGAGTCGGTAAACCTGACAATCTATTTATATGCACAGACGATGGGACAGCAAAGAATGTTGTATATTCACAAGTTTTACGTAGTTAAAAACATATATATATATATATATATATATATATATATATATATATATATATTATATATATATATATATATATATATATATATATATATATATATATATATATATATATATATATATATATATATCTTCTATATACATAAAAATAAGTTGTCTGTCTGTCTGTGGATCAGGTGACGTCATGTTTCTGTGTCGACTGACGTCATGAAGTTAGTTGTCGTCATTTTGCTATGACGGTGACGTCATTAAAGATATTTAAGACATAAATGTTCACGTAAAAATCTATTAATGTTTAAGTTTAAAATGACTGATGAACTTACAATGGCAAAAGTCGACGAAGATGCTCAAAGAGTCTATGCCAAAAAACTTGCTGCTGATAGAGAAAGTCAGAAAAGAAAGCGTGCCGAGGAATCAAAAGAACAGCAAGGAAACAGGCTTGAGGCTAAAGAACGCAAGACCGCGCAGTTAGATGAAGATCCACCTGGACAGCGAGAGTCAAAACATATCAAAACTGAAAATGATAGCGATGATGATTGGGTTTGGGATTTCGACTAGGATAAGGTCATCAATGCCTACCAGATTTTAGTTGAAAAAAACAAAGGTTCGGCGATATGTATTTCATAGTGAAGCTGAAAAATAAAAAAGAAAAAGAAAACTGAAAAAAGAAAAAATGTTAAAAACATGACGACAGGGACACAGGGAATATAAATGACGACCAGGACACGCTGAAAAATAAAAAAGAAAAAGAAAACTGAAAAAAGAAAAAATGTAAAAAACTAAAAAATACTAAAAAGAAAAAACACTCAAAGAGAAATTACAGACCGGGACACTCAAAGAGAAATTACAGACTGGGATACCGGGACACAAATGATGACTGGGACACAGGGAATATAAATGACGACCAGGACACAGGTATTTAAGAATATTGTTCAAACACAAATTTTTAATTATAAGAAGACCGTTGAAAGAGAAATGTCTAATTGTAAAATGACTGAAGAACCTACAATGGCAACACCTGAGGAAGCTGCTCAAAACGAATGTATTCAAGCCGAAGTAGCTGAGTTGGTAAAGCGTTATGTTTCAGGTTCTAGGTCCGAGAGGCTCCAGGTTTGAACCTTGGCTTTAGCATTAATACAAAAGAAGAAAAAAACTAAAAAAGGTAAAAACTACAAAAAAAAGAAAAAGAAAATATATATATATTTATATTTTATATATATATTTTCTATATATTGTCTGTCTGTGTAACGATGACTCTGGTCAAACATTTTCAGATCAATTGCTGGCAATTGGAAACGGAAAGCTCCCAGTAGTGGGAAAGCCAAGAATGTTGTATATTCGCAATTTTTACGTAGTTTGAAACACATATATAAATCTATCTATATTCACAGGTGGGACACAGGGACACAACTACAATGGCGCGTAACTAATATGGCGCGTAACGACTTACGCGCGCGGGGGGGCTTGGGGGGGCGCGAAGCGCCCCACCAACTAGGTGTTGGGGTGGCGCGAAGCGCCACCCCAACAGCTAGTATATATATATATATATATATATATATATATATATATATATATATATATATATATATATATATATATATATATAAATAAGTTGTCTGTGTGTGGATCTGTGGATGGATCAGGTGACGTCATGTTTCGGCTGACGTCATGAAATTAGTTGCCATCATTTTTGCTTTGAAGGTGACGTCATTCAAGTTATATAAGACATATGTTCGCGTAGAATTCTATTAATGTTTAAGTTTACAATGACTGATGAAGATGCTCAAAGAGTCTATGCCAAAAAACTTGCTGCTGATAGAGAAAGTCAGAAAAGAAAGCGTGCCGAGGAATCAAAAGAACAGCAAGGAAACAGGCTTGAGGCTAAAGAACGCAAAACCGCGCAGTTAGATGAAGATCCACCTGGACAGCGAGAGTCAAAACATATTAAAACTGAAAATGATAGAGATGATGATTGGGTTTGGGATTTTGACTTGGTAAAGGTCATCAATGACTACCAGATTTTAGTTAAAAAAACAAAGGTTCGGCGATATGTATTTCATAGTGAAGCTGAAAAATAAAGAAGAAAAAGAAAACTGAAAAAAGAAAAAAGAGAAATTACAGACTGGGATACCGGGACACAAATGACGACCGGGACACAGGGAATATAAATGACGACCAGGACACAGGTATTTAAGAATATCGTTCAAAGACAAATTTTTAATTGTAAGAAGACCGTTGAAAGAGAAATTTCTAATTGTAAAATGACTGAAAAACCTACAATGGCAACGGTACCACCATCGAAGTAGATAACCAGTGGGTTTACGGCCAACCTACCATCTTCAAAGATACCACGATAGGAATACTCTACACCGTTCACCCCAATCAACATGAATGCTTCTTTCTACGCCTGCTTTTGGTGAATGTACCCGGTCCGACATCCTTTGAGTATTTGAGAACTGTAAACGGTACTATACATGACACTTACCGTAGTGCATGCCAAGCTCTGAATTTATTGGAGAATGACCAACACTGGAATAACTGCATCAATGACGCGTGCGAAACGTCAACCCCAAGTCAAATTCGTACACTTGCTCTCCATCAGCTCCTACAGAGTTATGGGAAAAATATAAGTCAAAAATGTCCGAAGATATACTCCATCGAAAACAGTTAGAGACGTCAGAAATGACTTTTGATTTTACATCAGAAATTTATAACGACACTTTAGTTATTATAGAAGATTTGTGCGTACGTATGGCAAACAAACCTCTTCAGGATTTGGGAATGCCTTCACCTAACCGTATCGCTGCTGTTTCGACATGTGTAGAATTGGATCGTGAATAAAGTTACAGTACGAGTGATCTATTGTCGTATGTACAAAATATAAAGAGCGATTCTCGCACCCAAAAATATAGACGTCCACGAAATCAACAATATTGTTTTGACCAAGATTCGAGACCAGGCAGTCCTTTGCAAGTCAGTCGACACAGTTTTGGAACCAAATGAAGCGGTTAATTATCCATCTGAATTTTTAAATTCCATATATCTTTCAGGGTTTCCACCACACGTGCTACAACTAAAAATAGGCGACCCACCAAAGCTTTGCAATGGCACGCGACTTGCCGTAAAAAAAAACAATGGAAAGCCTAATAAAGGCGACAATCTTGACAGGGCATTTTGAGGGTAAGGCTGTTCTTATTCCTCGCATTCCCATGATTCCAACGGATCTGCCTTTTCAATTTAAAAGATTGCAATTCCCAATTCGATTAGCATTTGCAATCACCATTAACAAAGCTCAAGGTCAATCATTAGAAGAATGTGGTATAGATCTTAATACTGATTGTTTTTCCCATGGACAATTGTACGTTGCATGTTCGAGGGTCGGTAAACCTGACAATCTATTTATATGCAGCGACAATTGGACAGCGAAGAATGTTGTATATTCGCAAGTTTTACGAAGTTAATTTGTATTGTATCCATCTATCTATCTATCGATATAAAAACAAGTTGTGTGTATGCATGTTTGTTTGTTTGTAAAAAGAGCGTTTGCATATGACGTCATTATTAGTGCATACGGCTTTGTATATGCACAGACAATGGGAAAGCCAAGAATGTTGTATATTCGCAATTTTTAAGTAGTTTAACTCCTGCAGACGAAATGAATGCTTGCCTGAAAAATTCTAATTTATGGGCACACGTAAAAATATTAAAATTAACTACAAATATGCGTGTCCGATTGCAAAACGATGATTCTGGTCAAACATTTTCAGATCAATTGCTGGCAATTGGAAACGGAAAGCTTCCAGTAGTGGGAAAGCCAAAAATGTTGTATATTCGCAATTTTTACGTAGTTTGAAACACATATATAAATCTATCTATATTCACAGGTGGGACACAGGGACACAACTACAATGGCGCGTAACTAATATGGCGCGTAACGACTTACGCGCGCGGGGGGGCTTGGGGGGGCACGAAGCGCCCCACCAACTAGGTGTTGGGGTGGCGCGAAGCGCCACCCCAACAGCTAGTATATATATATATATATATATATATATATATATATATATATATATATATATATATATATATATATATATATATATATATATATATTTATATATATATATATATATATATATATATATATATATATATATATATATATATATATATATATTTATATATATATATATATATATATATATATATTTATAACGAAAAGAGAAATCTTTTCTCTTTTATCTATATTCACAGGTGGGGCACAGGGACACAACTACAATGGCAAGTAACTAATATGGCGCGTAACGACTTTCGGGGGGGCTTGGGGGGCGCGAAGCGCCCCCACTAACTAGGTGTTGGGGTGGCGCGAAGTGCCACCCCAACAGCTAGTATATCTTCTATCTTCTATATATATAAAAAAAAGTTGTCTGTCCGTTACGCCAGATCATATCTTATCTATATATAAAAATGAAACTAAACTGAAAAGCAAACTGAAACTAAAAATGTAGAAACTGGGAATTGCATAACTATTTTTATATATTTTGACAATAGATTAAAGTAATTCGAAAACCTTATAACAGATATTTATAATTTTGAGGTTTATTATAAATTGTTGAGCTTTAGCATGCTTGGCACGTGAAGATTTTCCCAACTGTCAATGTTAGAATAAACATTAAACGGCAGAATTTGCTATTGCTATATGTCACTTGGTTAATACAAGTGCCATAAAAAGGTAAAAAACTAAAAAGAAAAAAAAGCTAGAAAAACTAAAAAACTGCAAAACTAAAAAAAATAAAACTAAAAAATAAACTATATCTATATCTATATATATAAAAATAAGTTGTATGTCTGTTGACTGACGTCATGTTTGTGTTTCGACTGATATCATGTTTGTCGACTGACGTCATTATGAGGATTGAGCATTATTCCGTCACAAAGTTGTTTGTCGACCGACGTCATGTTTGTCGACTGACGAAATTACAAACCGGGACACCAGGACACAGGGACACAACTACAACGGGGACGCCGGGGGGCACAGGGGGGATATATAAATGACGACCGGGACACAGGGAATGTTCGATTAGCCATCACCATCAACAAAGCTCAAGGGCAATCGTTAAAAAAATGCGGTTTAGATTTGAATACGGATTGTTATCCCATGGACAATTATTATTTTGCATGTTCAAGAGTTGGTAAGCCTGACAATCTATTTATATGGACAGACAATGGGACAGCAAAGAATGTTGTATATTCGCAAGTTTTACGTAGTTAAAAAAACATATATATCTACCTATATTCACAGGTGGGACACAGGGACACAACTACAATGGTGCGTAACTAATACGGTGCGAAAAAAGCTAAAAAAAGAAAAAACCTAAAAAGAAAAAACTTTAAAAAAAGCAAAAAAATAAAAAAGGTAAAAAACTGAAAAGAAAAAAAGCTAAAAAATTAAAAAAACTGAATAACTAAAAAAAGAAAAACTAAAAAAGAAACTATAACTATATATATATATATAAATAAGTTGTATGTAGGCATGTTTGTTTGTTTGTGGGTTTGCATATGACGTCATTATAAGTATATAAGGCTTTGTATATGACGTCATTATAAGATGACACTACAGACCGGGACACCGGGACACAAATGACGACCGGGACACAGGGAATATACAACTACAGCGGGGACGCCGGGGGGCACAAGGGGATATATAAATGACGACGGGGACACATCTATCTATATTCACAGGTGGGACACAGGGACACAACTACAATGGCGCGTAACTAATATGGCGCGTAACGACTTACGCGCGCGGGGGGGCATGGGGGGGCGCGAAGCGCCCCACCAACTAGGTGTTGGGGTGGCGCGAAGCGCCACCCCAACAGCTAGTATATATATATATATATATATATATATATATATATATATATATATATATATATATATATATATATATATATATATATATATATATATATATATATATATATATATATATATATATATATTATAACGAAAAGAGAAATCTTTTCTCTTTTATCTATATTCACAGGTGGGGCACAAGGACACAACTACAATGGCAAGTAACTAATATGGCGCGTAACGACTTTCGGGGGGGCTTGGGGGGCGCGAAGCGCCCCCACTAACTAGGTGTTGGGGTGGCGCGAAGTGCCACCCCAACAGCTAGTATATCTTCTATCTTCTATATATATAAAAATAAGTTGTCTGTCCGTTACGCCAGATCATATCTTATCTATATATAAAAATGAAACTAAACTGAAAAGCAAACTGAAACTAAAAATGTAGAAACTGGGAATTGCATAAATATTTTTATATATTTTGACAATAGATTAAAGTAATTCGAAAACCTTATAACAGATATTTATAATTTTGAGGTTTATTATAAATTGTTGAGCTTTAGCATGCTTGGCACGTGAAGATTTTCCCAACTGTCAATGTTAGAATAAACATTAAACGGCAGAATTTGCTATTGCTATATGTCACTTGGTTAATACAAGTGCCATAAAAAGGTAAAAAACTAAAAAGAAAAAAAAGCTAGAAAAACTAAAAAACTGCAAAACTAAAAAAAATAAAACTAAAAAATAAACTATATCTATATCTATATATATAAAAATAAGTTGTATGTCTGTTGACTGACGTCATGTTTGTGTTTCGACTGATATCATGTTTGTCGACTGACGACATTATGAGGATTAAGCATTATTCCGTCATAAAGTTGTTTGTCGACCGACGTCATGTTTGTCGACTGACGAAAGTACAAACCGGGACACCGGGACACAGGGACACAACTACAACGGGGACGCCGGGGGGCACAGGGGGGATATATAAATGACGACCGGGACACAGGGAATGTTCGATTAGCCATCACCATCAACAAAGCTCAAGGGCAATCGTTAAAAAAATGCGGTTTAGATTTGAATACGGATTGTTATCCCATGGACAATTATTATTTTGCATGTTCAAGAGTTGGTAAGCCTGACAATCTATTTATATGGACAGACAATGGGACAGCAAAGAATGTTGTATATTCGCAAGTTTTACGTAGTTAAAAAAACATATATATCTACCTATATTCACAGGTGGGACACAGGGACACAACTACAATGGTGCGTAACTAATACGGTGCGAAAAAAGCTAAAAAAAGAAAAAACCTAAAAAGAAAAAACTTTAAAAAAAGCAAAAAAATAAAAAAGGTAAAAAACTGAAAAGAAAAAAAGCTAAAAAATTAAAAAAACTGAATAACTAAAAAAAGAAAAACTAAAAAAGAAACTATATCTATATATATATATATATAAATAAGTTGTTTGTAGGCATGTTTGTTTGTTTGTGGGTTTGCATATGACGTCATTATAAGTATATAAGGCTTTGTATATGACGTCATTATAAGATGACACTACAGACCGGGACACCGGGACACAAATGACGACCGGGACACAGGGAATATACAACTACAGCGGGGACGCCGGGGGGCACAAGGGGATA
Source organism: Artemia franciscana (assembly GCF_032884065.1). NCBI lineage: Eukaryota > Metazoa > Arthropoda > Branchiopoda > Anostraca > Artemiidae > Artemia > Artemia franciscana. The sequence goes on from NW_027062938.1 coordinate 56,194, forward strand.
TATAAATGACGACGGGGACACATCTATCTATATTCACAGGTGGGACACAGGGGCACAACTACAATGGAGCGTAACTAATATGGCGCGTAACGACTTACGCGCGCGGGGGGGTTTGGGGGGCGCGTAAGTCTCGCCCCCGTATAAACTTTTTTTTGTTTTTTTTTCTTTTTTAGTTTTTAGTTTTTTTACGTTTTTTAGTTTTTTTTTTAGTTTTTTAGCTTTTTTAGTTTTTTTTCTTCTTTTTTATTAATGCTAAGGCCAAGGTTCGAGCCTGGAACCTCTCGGACCTAGAACCTGGAACATAACGCTTTACCAGCTCAGCTACTTCGGCTTGAATAAATTTATCTTTTTTAGTGTTTTTTTTTTTTTTTTTTTTTAGTTTTCTTTTATCCTTTATTTTTCAGTTTTTTTTCCTTTTTTTTCTTTCAGTTTTTAGTTTTTTTAGTTTTTTTATTTTTTTTATTAGTTTTTAGTTTTTTTTTCTTTTTAGTTTTTTTGTAGTTTCTACCTTTCTTTAGTTTTTTTAGTTTTTTTTTCTTTTTTAGTTTTTTTTTTGTAGATTTTACTTTTTTTAGTTTTTTTTTCTTGTATTAATGCTAAAGCCAAGGTTCGAACCTGGAACCTCTCTGACCTAGAACCTGGAACATAACGCTTTACCAACTCAGCTACTTCGGCTTGAATACATTTACCTTTTTTAGTTTTTTTTTGTAGTTTTCTTTTTCTCCTTTATTTTTCAGTTTTTTTCCTTTTTTAGTTTTTTTTTCAGTTTTTAGTCTTTTTAGTTTTTTTATTAGTTTTTAGGGTTTTTTTTCTTTTTAGTTTTTTTGGTAGTTTTTATCTTTTTTTAAGTTGTTTTTGTTTTTTTCTTTTTTAGATTTTAGTTTTTTACCTTTTTTTATTTTTGTTTGGTTTTTTGTAGCTTTTACCTATTTTAGTTTTTTTTCTTCTTTTGTATTAATGCTAAGGCTAAGGTTCTAACCTGGAAACTCTCGGACCTAGAACCTGGAACATAACGCTTTACCAACTCAGCTACTTCGGTTTGAATACATTCGGTTTTGAATCGGTATATGATGAAATAATTCAGACATCATATGCGGACAGGCAGACAAACAACTTATTTTTATATATATAGACTAGCTGTTGGGGTGGCTCTTTACGCCCCCCAAGCCCCCCGCGCGCATAAGTTGTTACGCGCCATATTAGTTACGCGCCATTGTAGTTGTGTCCCTGTGTCCCGGTCGTCATTTATATTCCATGTATCTCGGTCGTGATTTGTGTCCCGGTGTCCCAGTCTGTAATTTCTCTTTGAGTGTCCCGGTCGTCATTTATATTCCCTGTGTCCCGGTGTCCTGATCGTCATTATAAAAATTATATTCCCTGTGTCCCGGTCGTCATTTGTGTCCCGGTGTCCCAGTCTGTAATATCTCTTTGATTGTCCCGGTCGTCATTTATATTCCCTGTGTCCCGGTGTCCCGGTCGTCATTTGTATCCCGGTTTCATTCGTTTTTGAATTGGTATATGATGAAATAAATTTTTTGTTTTTTTTCTTTTTTTCTTTTTAGTTTTTTTTTGGTTTTTCCTTTTTTTCTAGCTTTTTTAGTTTTTTTTTTCTTTTTAGTTTTTTTTGTAGTTCTTACCTTTTTTAGTTTTTTTATTTTTATTTTTATTTTTTTAGTTTTCTTTTTCTCCTTTATTTTTCAGTTTTTTTTTCTTTTTTAGTTTTTAGTTTTTTACCTTTTTTTAGTTTTATTTTAGTTTTTTAGCTTTTTTTTGTATTTTCTTTTTAGTTTTTTTGTAGTTTTTACCTTTTTTTCTTCTTTTGTATTAATGCTAAAGCCAAGGTTCGACCCTGGAACCTCTCGAACCTAGAAACTGAAACATAACGCTTTACTAACTCAGCTACTTCTGCTTGAATACATTCGTTTTTGAATTGGTATATGATGATATAATTCAGACGTCATATGCGGACAAACACGACGTCAGTCGACAGACAGACACACAAACAAAAAACTTATTTTTATTTATATAAGACTAGCTGTTGGGGTGGCGCTTCGCACCACCTTAACACCTAGTTGGTGGGGGCGCTTTGCACCCCCCCCCCCCCCCCAAGCCCCCCCCCCCCCCGCGCGTAAGTCGTTACTCGCCATATTAGTTACGTTCCATTGTAGTTGTGTCCCTGTGTACCGCCGGATATAGATAGATTAGGATAGATTATAGATATGGATAGATAGATTTATATATGTGTTTTTAACTACGTAAAACTTGCGAATATACATTATTCTTGGCTTTCCCATTGTCTGCGCATATACAAAGCCTTATGTTCTTATAATGACGTCATATGCAAACGCTCTTTTTACAAACAAACAAACATGCATACACACAACTTGTTTTTATATAGATAGATAGATAGATAGATACAGTGCAAATTAACTGCGTAAAACTTGCGAAAATACAACATTCTTCGCTGTCCAATTGTCGCTGCATATAAATAGATTGTCAGGTTTACCGACCCTCGAACATGCAACGTACAATTGTCCATGGGAAAAACAATCAGTATTAAGATCTCTACCACATTTTTCTAATGATTGACCTTGAGCTTTGTTGATGGTGATTGCAAATGCTATTCGAATTGGGAATTGCAATCTCTTAAATTGAAAAGGCAGATCCGTTGGAATCATGGGAATGCGAGGAATTAGAACAGCCTCACCCTCAAAAGGTCCTGTCAAGATTGTGGCCTCTATTACGTTTTCCATTGTTTTTTTTACGGCAAGTCGCGTGCCATTGCAAAGCTTTGGTGGGTTTATGCTACGTATCAATATTATTGGTACGCCTATTTTTAGTTGTAGCACTTGTGGTGGAAACCCTGAAAGATCTACGGAATTAAAAAATTCAGATGGATAATTAACCGCCTCATTTGGTTCCAAAACTGTGTCGACTGACTTGTAAAGGACTGCCTGGTCTCGAATCTTTGTCAAAACAATATTCCTGATTTCGTAGACGTCTATATTTTTGGGTGCAAGAATCGTTCTTTCACTTAGACATTTATTATTTTTATAATTGTTAAGAATATTCGGAAACACTTTTTCAATAAATTCATTTTTGGACGTCACTAAATTAGAGAATTCAGCAGGTAATTGTATGCGTCCTGAAATTGAGTCTACTGGGAGCTTTCCGTTTCCAATTGCCAGCAAGTGATCTGAAAATGTTTGACCAAAGTCATAGTTTTGCAATCGGACATGCATATTTGCAGTTAATTTTAATGTCCTTACGTGTGCCTATAAATTAGAATTCTTCAGGCCAGCATTCATTTCGTCTGCAGGGGTTGATCTAGGTATTATAGGTAATATTTGCCTGAAATATCCCGCAAGCAATGTTAATGTGCCACCAAAGGGTTTTGAATTCCCCCACAAATCTTTCAAACATTGATCCAGAGCCTCGAGTGATTTTTTGTGTGCCATTGTGCACTCGTCCCAAATAATAAGTTTACATTGCTGGAATAATTTACCCATCCCAGATGATTTGGAACTATTGCACGTGGGAGTTTCTGTAGAATACAAATTCAGAGGCAATTTCAAACCGGAATGAGCAGTTCTTCCACCAGGCAGCAACGTTGCAGCTATTCCAGACGACGCAATTGCCAACACTATATCATTTTTTGATCGAATTGATGGCAGAATCAGTTTTATCACAAACTTTTTACCAGTACCTCCTGGCGCATCCAAAAAGAAAATTTCTCCAACGTTGTTATCGAAACAATGCATTATCGTATCATAAATGTGTTTTTGTTCCGACGTTAACTTGGAAATGTTATTTTGCACATATTACAATAGATCACTCGTACTGTAACTTTGTTCACGATCCAATTAAACACATGTCGAAACAGCAGCGGTACAATTAGGTGAAGGCATTCCCAAATCCTGAAGAGGTTTGTTTGCCATACATACGCACAAATCTTCTATAATAAGTAAAGTGTAGTTATAAATTTCTGATGTAAAATCAAAAGTCATATCTGACGTCTCTAACCGTTTTCAATGGAGTATATCTTCGGACATTTTCGATTTATGTTTTTCCCATAACTCTGTAGGAGCTGAAGGAGAGCAAGTTGTTAGTATGATTCCAAACAATGCACGAATTTGACTCGGAGTTGACGTTTCGCACGCGTCACTGATGCAGTTATCCCAGTGCTGGTCATTCTCCAATAAATTCAGAGCTTGGCAAGCACTACGGTAAGTGCCATGTATAGTACTGTTTACAGTTCTCAAATACTCAAAGGATGTCGGACCGAGTACATTCACCAAAAGCATGCGTAGAAAGAAGCATTCATGTTGATTGGGGTGAACGGTGTGGAGTCTTCCTATCGTGGTATCTTTGAAGATGGTAGGTTGGCCGTCGGCTGACTTACCCTGTTTTCGACGTTCAAATACTTTATTTTTAGTATTCCACGTGTAATACGAAGAAACTTCAGTACGTGTAATACGAAGGCATCTTCAATAGATCTTCTTCTATATTGTGGGTAACCATCATTGCCAGTAATTGTGTTGGGTACTAAAAGTCGAGGATATTGCTTTGTGCACCTTCCTTTTGCCATGCATGTTGAATTTTCGTCCAGTCCAACGCAAGGTCCATATATCATATTTTTTACAACAATATCATATAACCACTTATCGACATTTTCATCAGGTATTTCAGCGAAAATCACATCATCAATTTCATTTGAAGTAATTTTATAATGTAGCCAGATTAGTATATGTGCGTGTGGCAATCGTCGTTTTTGCCATTCCACTGAGTACATCCAGCATCGCCCTGACAAAAACACTTCAATTTTTACTCTGTAGTTTATCAATGATTTCAACTTTTGCCGGAAGATACGGGCCGTAATGTCATGTCTATGAACCGCCGATTGTCCTTGAAGTAAAAGCTGCTGTATCTCGTCCCAAGATTGATTACATGTAAATGAACCATAGATGAGGATCTATGGTCATAGATGACCATAGAGAAAAACATACACAATAGCATCGTGAGCTTATTCATACATATGACGGGGACTGCCAGCATATGACGAAGGTAAAATCGTTAATCTTCCAACGTTTGTGGTATTACCGTCATTTACAACTGCATCTCGCAAATGAATGTATTGTTCAGAGTGGAGCTTGGTCTGATTCAGACGGATAAATAGCAAACGTTCTTATTAAATTTTTGCATACATATCAATACATACATATCAATACATATCAATTTTTTGCATACGTATTGGTGAAATAACTGACGGCATTTTAAAATATAATGGTCTTCATCCTGCCGAATCATTAGTCTTTAGGAATAATAATGCATAGCACTGCATTTCTCTTTCATTTCTTTGTTAGTGGCTGGATTTATCAATTTAATATTAAAGTGATAGCCGTCGGATCCATCCCAAGAAATGATAGGATATTGTAGGGCATCGTAGCATCGATGAGTTTCAGCGATTCTTACCAACTTAGCGTTTCGCTTATTAAGAATAATATCTCGAGGTAAAAACTGATCACCGACCATAACGATTGCCACTTCGTCAATAGTTGGAGCATTGTATCTACGCACATGTTGGCCAGGAGGCGTTTCGTCAGTGGAAATAACAATTTTATGCGTATCAGTAGGCATCAAATCGATGGCTGTTTTGAACAGACGCACAAAATTATTAATTTCGTGGAAAAGATGTTGCAATTGAAAAACGATTATCCTTTCAACTTCGGGAGAAATTTCACAACGTGCTTTCAATTCAGAATTTCTATCACTGATGAAGTACAATTGTAAAAATTTATGATTCTCGCCTGAGAAGGGTAGAAGGGACCCTGCTCTATGGTAAATTTGCCCTTTTACTTTGAAAGTAGGCATAAATTGATCTGGATTTTCGATTTGGGGACCAAACGACGTCATTTGGAAACATGAGTCATATTTTCTGATTTTTGATAAAAACGCTTAGATTCTGACGTAGTTCCAGTAAGCAAAGTCTTCAATGGCTCTGGGGGTGCAGCCAGATGAGGAAGTTTAACTTTTCCTGAGGCGCAACACATTCCCATTGTTTCAGCATTAAATTTCAAGGCCTTGCAGTAGGGACAAATTTTAGACATAGTCCCGATTTGAACACATCTACTATAATCATCGACTGGGCTGTACCTGAATGCCATGCAATAATTTTCACGTTGCTCTTGTGATTCCTCAGCACGCTTTCTTTTGGCATTATCTCTTGAAGCCGCAAACATGTTTTCACGTTGCTCTTGTGATTCCTCGGCACGCCTTCTTTTTTCACTTTCTCTTTTAGCAGCAAGTCTGGTTTCGCATAGCTATGGTAGTTCCTCGACACGCCTTCGTTGACGGAAATTGCACATTCCTAATCTGGCATTATCTCTTGAAGCCGTAAGCCTGTTTTCACGTTGGTCTTGTAATTCCTCGGCAGGCTTTCTGTTCTTACTTTCTCTGTCAGCCGCAAGCCTGTTTTCTTGCTGTTCTTGTGATTCCTCGGCACGCTTTCTTTTCTTACTTTCTCTATCAGCAGCAAGTTTTTTGGCATAGACTCTTTGAGTAGGTTCCTTGGCTGTTGCCATTGTAGGTTCTTCAGTCATTTTACAATTAAACATTTTTCCGTCCACGATCTTCTTACAATTAAAAATTTGTCTTTGAACGAATTTCTTAAATACTTTTAATGACGTCATCGTCATAACAAACATGACGACATGACATGATGACATGACGTCACTCGACAGAAACACATACAACTTATTTTTATATATAGAATAGATAGATAGATTCCCTTCGTCCTGGTGCCCCGGTCGTCATTTGTATCCCGGTGTTCCGGTCTGTATATACATTCGTTTTTAAATTGGTCTTTTTATTAGTTTTTAGTTTTGTCCCTTTTTTGAGTTTTTTTTAGTTATACCTCATGATTCTAATGATTACCCTTGAGCTTTGTTGGTGGTGATTGCTAATCGAACATTGCATGTGCCCCCGCCGTCATTTACACATCCCCCTGTGCCCCCCAGCATTCCCGTTGTAGTTGTGTCCCTGTGTCCCGGAAGTCATTTGTATTCCCTGTGTCCCGGTCGTCATTTGTGTCTCGGTGTCCCAGTCTGTATATACGTTAGTTTTTGAATTGGTATATGATGAAATTTTTTGTTTTTTCCCTTTTTTTCTTTTTAGTTTTTTTTTTTTTGGTTTTTACCTTTTTTTTGTTTTTTATTTTTTTTCTTTTTCTTTTTAGATTTTTTTTTGTAGTTTTTACGTTTTTAGGTTTTTTATCTTTATTATTTTTTTCTCCTTTATTTTTCAGTTTTTTCCTTTTTTTCTTTTTTTTCTTTTTTTGTTTTTTTTTAGTTTTTTAGCTTTTTTAGTTTTTTTTTATTAGTTTTTAGTTTGTTTTTTTTTAGTTTTTTTGTAGTTTTTACCTTTTTTTATTTTTTTAGTTTTTTTGCTTGAATACATTCGTTTTTGAATTGGTATTTGATGAAATAATTCACACGTCATATGCGGACAGACAGACAGACAGACATAACACACAAACAACTTATTTTTATATATATAGACAAGCAGATGGAGTGGCGCTTCTAGCCACCCAAACACCTAGTTAATGGGGGCACTTCGCGCCCCCCTCCCAAGTCCCCCTGCGCGCGTAAGTCGTTAGGTGCCATATTAGTTACGCGCCATTGTAGTTGTGTCCCTGTATCCCACCTGTGAATATAGAAAGATACATATATATTTTTAACTACGTAAAATTTGCGACCTCATTAAGGATTACCTCTTTATTCTAATGATTGCCCTCGAGCTTTGTTGATGGTGATTGGTAATCGAACATTCCCTGTGTCCTGGTCGTCATTTTTGTCCCGGTGTCCCAGTCTGTAATTTCTCTTTGAGTGTCGCAGTCGTCATTTATACTCCCTGTGTCCCGGTGTCCCGGTCGTCATTTTTGTTCCGGTCGTCATTTGTGTTCCGGTGTCCCAGTCTGTGATTTCTCTTTGAGTGTCCTGTTTGTCATTTATACTCCCTGTGTCCCGGTCGTCATTTGTGTCCCGGTGCTTTGTCGATGATGATTGCTAATAGAACATTCCTTGTGTCCCGGTCGCTTTCTCTTTGAATGTCCCGGTCGTCATTTATATTCTCTATGTCCCGGTTTCCCGGTCGTCATTTGTGTCCCGATGTCCCGGTCTGCAATTTCGTCAGTCGACAAACATGACGTCAGTCGACACACAAACATGACGTCACTCGACAGACACACAGACAACTTATTTTTATATATATAGAAGACTATGTCCCGGTGCCTCGGTCGTCATTTGTGTCCCGATGTCCCGGTCTGAAATTTCTTCAGTCAACAAACATGACTTCAGTCGACACACAAACATGACGTCACTCGAGAGACACGCAGACAACTTGAATGTATATACAGACCGGGACACCTGGCCACAAATGACGACCGGGACACTGGGACATAGGGAATATAACTGACGACCGGGACACTCAAAGAGAAATTACAGACCGGGACACCGGAACACAAATGACGACCGGGACAAAGGGAATATAGATGACGACCGAGACAGAGGGACACAACTACAACGGGGACACCGGGGGGCACAGGGACACAGCTATATAAATGACGACGGCGAGACAGGGAATGTTCGATTAGCAATCACCATCAACAAAGCTCAAGGGCAATCATTAGAATCATGAGGTACAGATCTGAATACAGATTGTTTTTTCCATGGACAATTATATGTTGCATGTTCAAGAGTCGGTAAACCTGACAATCTATTTATATGCACAGACAATGGGACAGCGAAGAATGTTGTATATTCGCAAGTTTTACGTAGTTAAAAACATATATATATATATATATATATATATATATATATATATATATATGTATATATATATATATATATATATATATATATATATATATATATATATATATATATATATATATATATATATATATATATATATATATATATATATATATATATATATATACTAGTTGTTGGGGTGGCGCTTCGCGCCACCCCAACACCTATTTGGTGGGGCGCTTCGCGCCCCTCCAAGCCCCCCGCGCGCGTAAGTCGTTACGCGCCATATTAGTTACGTGCCATTGTAGTTGTGTCCCTGTGTCCCACCTGTGAATAGAGATAGATATAAATATATGTTTTTAACTACGTAAAACATGCGAATATACAACATTCTTCGCTGTCCCATTATCTGTGCATATAAATAGATTGTCAGGTTTACTGACTCTTAAACATGCAACATATAATTGTCCATGGGAAAAACAATCCGTATTCAGATCTATACCTCATTATTCTAATGATGTGTCCCTGTGTCCCGGTCGTCATTTATATTCCCTGTGTCCCGGTCGTCATTTGTGTCCCGGTGTCCCAGTTTGTAATTTCTCTTTGAGTGTCCCGGTCGTCATTTATATTCCCTGTGTCCCGGTGTCCCGGTCGTCATTTGTGTCCCGGTGTCCCGGTCTGTAATTTCTATTCGAACAATCCCTGTGTCCCGGTCGTCATTTATATATCCCGCCTGTGCCCCCGGCGTCCCCGTTGTAGTTGTGTCCCTGTGTCCCGGTCGTCATTTATATTCCTAATTTCATGATGTCAGCCGACACAGAAACATGACGTCACCTGATCCACAGATCCACAGACAGACAACTTATTTTTATATATATAGAAGATAGATATAGATAGGTGTGTCTGTCAGGTGACGTCATGTTTGTGTGTTGACTGACGTCATGAAGTTAGTTGTCGTCATTTCTGTTTTGACGGTGACGTCATTAAAGATATTTAAGACATGCGTTCACGTAGAAATCTATTAATGTTTAAATTTAAAATGACTGATGAACTTAAAATGGCAACAGCCGAGGAAGATGCTCAAAGAGTCTATGCCAAAAAACTTGCTGCTGATAGAGAAAGTCAGAAAAGAAAGCATGCCGAGGAATCAAAAGAACAGCAAGGAAATAGGCTTGAGGCTTATAGAGAAAGAAAGAACAAAAAGCGTGCCGAGGAACTACCAGAGGAACGCGAAAGCAGACTTGCTGCTAAAAGAGAAAGTGAAAAAAGAAGGCGTGCCGAGGAACTACCAGAGCACCATGAAACCAGACTTGCTGCTAAAAGAGAAAGTGAAAAAAGAAGGCCTGCCGAGGAATCACAAGAACAGCAAGAAATCAGGCTTGCTGCTGATAGAGAAAGTAAGAAAAGAAAGCGTGCCGAGGAATCGGAGCAACCTGAAAGTTATCGCCTGGCATTCAGGTACAGCCCAGTCGATGATTATAGCTTGAGTAGATGTGTTCAAATCGGGACAATGTCTAAAATTTGTCCCTATTGCAAGGCCTTGAAATTCAATGGTGAAACAATGGGAATGTGTTGCGCCTCAGGAAAAGTTAAACTTCCTCTATTGGCTGCACCACCAGAGCCATTGAAGACTTTCCTTACTGGAACTATGTCAGAATATAAGCGTTTTTTGTCAAAAATCAGAAAATACAACTCATGTTTTTAAATGACGTTGTTTGGAGCCCAAATCGAGAATCCAGATCAATTTATGTCTACTTTCAAAGTAAAAGGGCAAATTTATCATAGAGCAGGGTCCCTTCTACCATTCTCAGGCGAGAATCATAAATTCTTACAATTGTACTTCATCAGTGATAGAAATTCATACCACAAACGTTGGAAGATTAACAATTTTACCTTCGTCATATGCTGGCAGTCCCCGTCATATGCATGAATATGCTCAAGATGCTATTGCGTATGTTCGTCTCTATGGTCGTCCAGATTTATTTATTACATTTACATGTAATCAATCTTGGGAAGAAATACCGCAGCTTTTACTTCAAGGACAATCGGCGGTTCATAGACATGACATTACGGCCCGTTCTAATGTATGGGCACACGTAAAAGCATTAAAATTAACTACAAATATGGGTGTCCGATTGCAAAACGATGACTCTGGTCAAACATTTTCAGATCAATTGCTGGCAATTGGAAACGGAAAGCTCCCAGTAGACTCAATTTCAGGACGTATACAACTACCTTCTGATTTCTGTAATTTAGTGACGTCCAAAAATGAATTGATTGAAAAAGTATTTCCGAATATTCAAAAAATTATAAAAATAATAAATGGCTAAGTGAAAGAGCGATTCTCGCACCCAAAAATATAGAAGTCCACGAAATCAACAATAATGTTTTGACCAAGATTCGAGACCAGGCAGTCCTTTACGAGTCAGTCGACACAGTTTTGGAACCAAATGAAGCAGTTTATTATCCATCTGAATTTTTAAATTCCGTGGATCTTTCAGGGTTTCCACCACACGTGCTACAACCAAAAATAGGCGTACCAATAATACTTTTAAGAAATATCAACCCACCAAAGCTTTGCAATGACACGCGACTTGCCGTAAAAAAAACAATGGAAAACCTAATAGAGGCCACAATCTTGACAGGGCCTTTTGAGGTTGAGGCTGTTCTTATTCCTTGCATTCCCATGATTCCAACGGATCTGCCTTTTCAATTTAAAAGATTGCAATTTCCAATTCGATTAGCATTTGCAATCACCATTAACAAAGCTCAAGGTCAATCATTAGAAAAATGTGGTATAGATCTTAATACTGATTGTTTTTCCCATGGACAATTGTACGTTGTATGTTCGAGGGTCGGTAAACCTGGCAATCTATTTATATGCAGCGACAATTGGACAGCGAAGAATGTTGTATATTCGCAAGTTTTACGCGGTTAATTTGTATTGTATCTATCCATCTATCTATCTATATAAAAACGAGTTGTGTGTATGCATGTTTGTTTGTTTGTAAAAAGAGCGTTTGCATATGACGTCATTATTAGTACAAACGGCTTTGAATATGCACAGACAATGGGAAAGCCAAGAATGTTCTATATTCGCAATTTTTACGTCGTTTGAAACACATATATAAATCTATCTATATTCACAGGTGGGACACAGGGACACAACTACAATGGCGCGTAACTAATATGGCGCGTAACGACTTACCCGCGCGGGGGGGGGGCTTGGGGGGCGCGAAGCGCCCCACCAACTAGGTGTTGGGGCAACATCTGGTATATATATATATATATATATATATATATATATATATATATATATATATATATATATATATATATATATATATATATATATATATATTCACTGGTGGGACACAGGGACAAAACTACAATGATGCGTACTAATATAGTGCGTAACGACTTACGCGCTTGGGGGAGGGGTTCGAAGCGCCCCCACCAGTAAGGTGTTGGGGTGGCGCGTTAGGTTTTTTTCTTAGTTCTTTTTATTTTTTTGTTTTTATTTTTTTATTTTTTATTTTTCTTTAATTATTTCTTAGTTTTTACTTTTTTGAGTTTTTTTCTTTTTTAGTTTTTCTTTTTTTTTAGTTTTTTTCTTTTTCTTTTTTAGTTTTTTAGTTTTTTTGGGGGGCTTGGGGGGGCGCAAAGCGCCCCCACCAACTAGGTGTTGGGGTGGCGCGAAGCGCCACCCCTACAGCTAGTATATATATATTCTTAACTACGTAAAACATGCAAATATACAACATTCTTTGCTGTCCCATTGTCTGTCCATATAAATAGATTGTCAGGTTTACCAACTCTTGAAAATGCAACATAATAATGGTCCATTGGAAAACAATCCGTATTCAGATCTATGCTGCATTTTTCTAACGATTACCCTTGAGCTTTGTTGATGGTGATTGCTAATCAAACATTCCCTGTGTCCCCGTCGTCATTTATATATCCCCCTGTGCCCCGGCGTCCCCGTTTTAGTTGTGTCCCTGTGTCCTGGTCGTCATTTATATTCCCTGTGTCCCGGTCGTCATTTGTGCCCCGGTATCCCAGCCTGTAATCCCTCTTTGACTGTCCCGGTCGTCATTTATATTCCCGCTGTCCCGGTGTCCCGGTCGTCATTTGTGTCCCGGTGTCCCGGTCTGTAATTTCTCTATGAGTGTCCCGGTCGTCATTTATATTCCCTGTGTCCCGGTGTCCCGGTCGTCATTTGTGTCCCGGTGTCCCGGTTTGTAATTTCTATTCGAACAATCCCTGTGTCCCGGTCGTCATTTATATATCCTGCCTGTGCCCCCGGCGTCCCCGTTGTAGTTGTGTCCCTGTGTCCCGGTCGTCATTTATATTCCCTGTGTCCCGGTCGTTATTTGTGTCCGGGTGTCCCAGTCTGTAATTTCTCTTTGAGGTTCCCGGTCGCCACTTATATTCCCTCTCTCTGCGAAGCGCCCCACCAACTAGGTGTTATAGAAGATATAATCTGGCGTAACAGACAAAGTGTAACAGACATAACACACAGACAACTTATTTTTATATATATACTAGCTGTTGGGGTGGCGCTTCGCGCCACCCCAACACCTAGTTGGTGGGGGCGGTTCGCGCCCCCCCCAAGCCCCCCCGCGCGCGTAAGTCGTTACGCGCCATAATAGTTACGCGCCATAATAGTTACGCGCCATTGTAGTTGTGTCCCTATGTCCCACCTGTGAATATAGATATATATATATATATATATATATATATATATATATATATATATATATATATATATATATATATATATATATATATATATATATATATATTATATATATATATATATATATATATATATATATATATATATATATATATATATATATATATATATATATATATATATATATATATATATATATATATATATATATATATATATATATGGTTTTAACTACGTAAAACTTGCGAATATACAACATTCTTTGCTGTCCCATGGTCTTTGCATATAAATAGATTGTCAGGTTTACCGACTCTTGAACATGCAACATATAATGGTCCATGGGAAAACAATCTGTATTCAGATCTATACCTCATGATTCTAATGATTGCCCTTGAGCTTTGTTGATGGTGATTGCTAATCGACCATTCCCTGTCCCGGTCGTCATTTATATCCCCCTGTTTCCCCCGGTGTCCCCGTTGTAGTTGTGTCCCTGTGTCCCGGTCGTCATTTATATTCCCTGTGTCCCGGTCGTCATTTGTATCCCGGTGTCCCGGTCTGTATATACATTCGTTTTTTAGTTTTGTTTTTCTCCTTTTTTTTTCCTTTTTTTTCTTTTTTAGTTTATTTAGATTTTTAGATTTTTTAGTTTTTTTATTAGTTTTTAGTTTTTTTTTCTTTTTAGTTTTTTTGTCCCGGTCGTCATTTATATCCCCCTGTTTCCCCCGGTGTCCCCGTTGTAGTTGTGTCCCTGTGTCCCGGTCGTCATTTATATTCCCTGTGTCCCGGTCGTCATTTGTATCCCGGTGTCCCGGTCTGTATATACATTCGTTTTTTAGTTTTGTTTTTCTCCTTTATTTTTTTCCTTTTTTTTTCTTTTTTAGTTTATTTAGATTTTTAGATTTTTTAGTTTTTTTATTAGTTTTTAGTTTTTTTTTCTTTTTAGTTTTTTTGTAGTTTTTACCTTCTTTTTAGTTTTGTTAGTTTTTTTTTACTTATGTCCTGGTCGTCATTTATACTCCCTGTGTCCCGGTGCTTTGTTGATTGCTAATCGAACATTCCTTTTGTCCTGGTCGCTTTCTCTTTGAGTGTCGTCATTTATTTTTTTCTTTTTTAGTTCTTTTAGTTTTTACCTTTTTTAGTATTTTTTTGTTTTTTAGATGAAAATTTTTTTTAGTTTTTTCCTTTTTTTCTTTTTAGTTTTTTATTGGTTTTTACCTTTATTTTAGCTTCCTTTTTTTTAGTTTTTTTTTTATTTTTTATTTTTTTTAGTTTTTTACCTTTTTTTAGTTTTTTTAGTTTTTTAGCTTTTTTACTTTTTTTATTAGTTTTTAGTTTTTTTTTGTAGCTTTTGCCTTTTTTTTAGTTTTTTCAGTTTTTTTTTTAGTTTTTTATTGGTTTTTACCTTTATTTTAGCTTATTTTTCAGTTTTTTCCTTTTTTTTTAGTTTTTTTTAGTTTTTAGTTTTTTTAGTTTTTTACCTTTTTTTAGTTTTTTTAGTTTTTTTAGTTTTTTAGCTTTTTTATTTTTTTTATTAGTTTTTAGTTTTTTTTGTAGTTTTTGCCTTTTTTTAGTTTTTTTAGTTTTTTAGCTTTTTTATTAGTTTTTAGTTTTTTTTGTAGTTTTTGCCTTTTTTTAGTTTTTTTAGTTTTTTAGCTTTTTTATTTTTTTTATTAGTTTTTAGTTTTTTTTTGTAGTTTTTGCCTTTTTTTAGTTTTTTCAGTTTTGACGTCACCTGATCCAGTTTTTTCAGGTGACGTCACCTGATCCATCCACAGATCCACAGACAACTTATTTTTATATAGATAGATAAGCTGTCTATATATATATAAATAAGTTGTCTGTCTGTGTGTCTGTCGAGTGACGCCATGTCATCATGTCGTCATGAAGTTAGTTGTCGTCATGTTTGTTATGACGATGATGTCATTAAAAGTATTTAAGAAAATCACTCAAAGACGAATTTTTAATTGTAAGAAGATCATGGACGGAAAAATGTTTAATTGTAAAATGACTGAAGAACCTATAATGGCAACAGCCGAGGAAGCTGCTCAAAACGAATGTATTCAAACCGAAGTAGCTGAGTTGGTATTGAACAGATATTTATAATTTTGAGGTTTATTATAAATTGTTGAGTGTTAGCATGCTTGGCACGTAAAATTTTTTCTGACAGTCAATGTTAGAATGAACACTGACAAATTGAAAAACATTGAAAAAGATAGAATGTTACCAAATCCTACAACAGAAGAAACGGCCGAGGAAGCTGCTCAAAGAGGTAATGCCAAAAGGCTTTCGGCTAAAGACCGCAAAACCGCGCAATTAGATGAAGATCCACCTGGACAGCAAGAGGCAAAACGTATCAAAACTGAAAATGATAGTGATGATGATTGGGTTTGGGATTTTGACTTGGATAAGGTTATCAATGCCTACCAGATTTTAGTTAAAAAAACAGAGGTTCGGGGATATGTATTTACCTCTGAAAAATAAAGAAGAAAAAGAAAACTGAAACTAAAAATGTAAAAACTGAGAATTGCATAAATATTTCAAAATATTTTGACAATAGATTAATGTAATTCGAAAACCTTAAAACAGATACTTAAAATTTTGAGGTTTATTATAAATTGTTGAGCTTTAGCATGCTTGGCACGTGAAGATTTTCCCAACTGTCTATGTTAGAATAAACATTAAACGACAGAATTTGCGATTGCTATATGTCACTTGGTTAATACAAGTGCCATAAAAAGGTAAAAAATTAAAAAGAAAAAAAGCTAGAAAAACTAAAAAAGCTGCAAAACTAAAAAAATTAAAACTAAAAAATAAACTATATCTATATCTATATATATAAAAATAAGTTGTATGTCTGTTGACTGACGTCATGTTTGTGTGTCGACTGATATCGTGTTTGTCGACTGACGTCATTATGAGCATTGAGCATTATTCCGTCATAAAGTTGTTTGTCGACCGACGTCATGTTTGTCGACTGACGAAATTACAAACCGGGACACCGGGACACAGGGACACAACTACAACGGGGACGCCGGGGGGCACAGGGGGGATATATAAATGACGACCGGGACACAAGGAATGTTCGATTAGCCATCACTATCAACAAAGCTCATGGGCAATCGTTAGAAAAATGCGGTATAGATCTGAATACGGATTGTTATCCCATGGACAATTATTATTTTGCAACATGCAAATATTCGCAAGTTTTACGTAGTTAAAAAAACATATATATCTACCTATATTCACAGGTGGGACACAGGGACACAACTACAATGGTGCGTAACTAATATGGCGCGAAAAAAGCTAAAAAAAGAAAAAACCTAAAAAGAAAAAACTTTAAAAAAAGCAAAAAAATAAAAAAGATAAAAAACTGAAAAGAAAAAAAAGCTAAAAAAAAAAGAAGCTGAATAACTAAAAAAAGAAAAACTAAAAAAGAAATTATATCTATATATATAAAAATAAGTTTTTTGTAGGCATGTTTGTTTGTTTGTTGGTTTGCATATGACGTAATTATAAGTATATAAGGCTTTGTATATGACGTCATTATAAGATGACACTACACACAGGGACACCGGGACACAAATGACGGCCAAGATACAGGGAATATACAACTACAGCGGGGACGCCGGGGGGCAAAAGGGGATATATAAATGACGACGGGGACACATCTATCTATATTCATAGGTGGGACACAGGGGCACAACTACAATGGAGCGTAACTAATATGGCGCGTAACGACTTACACGCGCGGGAGGGTATGGGGGGCGCGTAGGTCGCGCCCCCCCCCCGTATATACTTTTTTTAGTTTTTTTCTTGTTTAGTTTTTAGTTTTTTACTTTTTAGTTTTTTTTTAGTTTTTTAGCTTTTTTAGTTTTTTTCTTCTTTTGTATTAATGCTAAGGCCAAGGTTCTAACCTGGAACCTCTCGGACCTAGAACCTGGAACATAACGCTTTACCAGCTCAGCTACTTCGGCTTGAATAAATTTACCCTTTTAGTGTTTTTTATTTTTTTTTAGCTTTCTTTTTCTCCTTTATTTTTCAGTTTTTTTCCTTTTTTTATTTTTTTTTCTTTCAGTTTTTAGTTTTTTTAGTTTTTTTATTAGTTTTTAGTTTTTTTTCTTTTTAGTTTTTTCGCAGTTTCTACCTTTCTTTAGTTTTTTTTAGTTTTTTTTTTCTTTTTTAGTTTTTTTTGTAGATTTTACCTTTTTTAGTTTTTTTTTCTTCTTTTGTATTAATGCTAAAGCCAAGGTTCGAACCTGGAATCTCTCTGACCTAGAACCTGGAATA
The DNA here is from genome assembly GCF_032884065.1 of Artemia franciscana. Classification (NCBI taxonomy): domain Eukaryota; kingdom Metazoa; phylum Arthropoda; class Branchiopoda; order Anostraca; family Artemiidae; genus Artemia; species Artemia franciscana. The sequence goes on from NW_027062938.1 coordinate 73,990, forward strand.
TAACGCTTTGCCAACTCAGCTACTTCGGCTTGAATACATTTACCTTTTTTAGTTTTTTTTATTTTTATTTTTATTTTTTTAGTTTTCTTTTTCTCCTTTATTTGTCAGTTTTTTTCCTTTTTTTTAGTTTTTTTTTTAGTTTTTTTAGTTTTTTAATTAGTTTTTAGTTGTTTTTTTTTAGTTTTTTTTACTACTAAGGTCCCTGAGTTTTTTTATTTTTTTTTTATTTTTTTTGGTTTTCTTTTTCTCCTTTATTTTTCAGTTTTTTTTTCCTTTTTTTAGTTTTTTTTCAGTTTTTAGTCTTTTTAGTTTTTTTTATTAGATTTTAGGTATTTTTTTTCTTTTTAGTTATTTTGGTTGTTTTTACCTTTTTTTAAGTTTTTTTAGTTTTTTTCTTTTTTAGTTTCTAGTTTTTTACCTTTTTTTATTTTTTTTGGTTTTTTGTAACTTTTACCTATTTTAGTTTTTTTCTTCTTTTGTATTAATGCTAAAGCCAAGGTTCAAACCTGGAAACTCTCGGACCTAGAACCTGGAACATAACGCTTTACCCGGTCGTGTCCCGGTCGTCATTTGTGTCCCGGTGTCCCAGTCTGTAATATCTCTTTGATTGTCCCGGTCGTCATTTATATTCCCTGTGTCCCGGTGTCCCGGTCGTCATTTGTATCCCGGTTTCATTCGCTTTTGAATTGGTATATAATAAAATAATTTTTTTTTTCTTTTTTTCTTTTTAGTTATTTTTTGGTTTTTCCTTTTTTCTAGCTTTTTTAGTTTTTTTTTCTTTTTAGTTTTTTTTTGTAGTTCTTACCTTTTTTAGTTTTTTTATTTTTATATTTATTTTTTTTTTAGTTTTCTTTTTCTCCTTTATTTTTCAGTTTTTTTTCTTTTTTAGTTTTTAGTTTTTTACCTTTTTTTTAGTTTTATTTTAGTTTTTTAGCTTTTTTTTGTTTTTTTGTATTTTCTTTTTAGTTTTTTTGCAGTTTTTACCTTTTTTTCTTCTTTTGTATTAATGCTAAAGCCAAGGTTCGACCCTGGAACCTCTCAAACCTAGAACCTGGAACATAACGCTTTACTAACTCAGCCACTTCGGCTTGAATACATTCCTTTTTGAATTGGTATATGATGAAATAATTCAGACATCATATGAGGACAAACACGACGTCAGTCGACAGACAGACACACAAACAAACAACTTATTTTTATATATATAAAACTAGCTGTTGGGGTGGCGCTTCGCGCCATCTTAACACCTAGTTGGTGGGGGCACTTTGCACCCCCCCAAGCCCCCCGTGCGAATAAGTCGTTACTCTCCATATTAGTTACGTTCCATTGTAGTTGTGTCCCTGTGTACCGCCTATGAATATAGATAGATTTATATATGTGTTTTGAACTACGTAAAATTTGCGAATATACATTATTCTTGGCTTTTCCATTGTCTGTGCATATACAAAGCCTTATGTTCTTATAATGACGTCATATGCAAACGCTCTTTTTACAAACAAACAAACATGCATACACAAAACTTGTTTTTATATAGATAGATAGATAGATAGATACAGTGCAAATTAACTGCGTAAAACTTGCGAATATACAACATTCTTCGCTGTCCAATTGTCGCTGCATATAAATAGATTGTCAGGTTTACCGACCCTCGAACATTCAACGTACAATTGTCCATGGGAAAAACAATCAGTATTAAGATCTATACCACATTTTTCTAACGATTGACCTTGAGCTTTGTTGATGGTGATTGCAAATGCTATTCGAATTGGGAATTGCAATCTTTTAAATTGAAAAGGCAGATCCGTTGGAATCATGGGAATGCGAGGAATTAGAACAGCCTCACCCTCAAAAGGTCCTATCAAGATTGTGGCCTCTATTACATTTTCCATTGTTTTTTTTTACGGCAAGTCGCGTGCCATTGCAAAGCTTTGGTGGGTTTATGTTACGCAACAATATTATTGGTACGCCTATTTTTAGTTGTAGCACTTGTGGTGGAAACCCTGAAAGATCTACGGAATTTAAAAATTCAGATGGATAATTAACCGCCTCATTTGGTTCCAAAACTGGGTCGACTGAGTTGTAAAGGACTGCATGGTCTCGAATCTTTGTCAAAACAATATTCCTTATTTCGTAGACGTCTATATTTTTGGGTGCAAGAATCGCTCTTTCACTTAGCCATTTATTATTTTTATAATTGTTAAGAATATTCGGAAACACTTTTTCAATCAATTCATTTTTGGACTTCACTAAATTAGAGAATTCAGCAGGTAGTTGTATACGTCCTGAAATTGAGTCTACTGGGAGCTTTCCGTTTCCAATTGACAGCAATTGATATGAAAATGTTTTACCAGAGTCATAGTTTTGCAATCGGACACGCATATTTGTAGTTAATTTTAATGTCCTTACGTGTGCCCATAAATTAGAATTTTTCAGGCCAGCATTCATTTCGTCTGCAGGGGTTGATCTAGGTATTATAGGTAATATTTGTCTGAAATATCCGGCAAGCAATATTAATGTGCCACCAAAGGGTTTTGAATTCCCCCACAAATCTTTCAAACATTGAGCCAGAGCCTCGAGTGATTTTTTGTGTGCCATTGTGCACTCGTCCCAAATAATAAGTTTACATTGCTGGAATAATTTACCCATCCCAGATGATTTGGAAGTATTGCACGCGAGAGTTTCTGTAGAATGCAAATTCAGAGGCAATTTCAAAGCGGAATGAGCAGTTCTTCCACCAGGCAGCAACGTTGCGGCTATTCCGGACGATGCAATTGCCAACGCTATATCATTTTTTGATGCCAGAATCAGTTTTGTCACAAACTTTTTACAAGTACCTCCTGGTGCATCCAAAAAGAAAATTTCTCCAACGTTGTTATCGACACAATGCATTATCGTATCATAAATGTCTTTTTGTTCCGACGTTAACTGGGAAATGTTATTTTGTAAATACGATAATAGATCACTCGTACTGTAACTTTGTTCACGATCCAATTCTACACATGTTGAAACAGCTGCGGTACGATTAGGTGAAGGCATTCCCAAATCCTGAAGAGGTTTGTTTGCCATACATACGCACAAATCTTCTATAATAACTAAAGTGTAGTTATAAATTTCTGATGTAAAATCAAAAGTCATATCTGACGTCTCTAACCGTTTTCGATGGAGTATATCTTCGGACATTTTCGATTTATATTTTTCCCATAACCCTTTAGGAGCTGAAGGAGAGCAAGTTGTTAGTATGATTCCAAACAATGCACGAATTTGAGTTGGAGTTGACGTTTCGCACGCGTCATTGATGCAGTTATCCCAGTGCTGGTTATTCTCCAATAAATTCAGAGCTTGGCAAGTACAACGGTAAGTGCCATGTATAGTACCGTTTACAGTTCTCAAATACTCAAAGGACGTCGGACCGAGTACATTCACCAAAAGCAGGCGTAGGAAGAAGCATTCATGTTGATTGGGGTGAACGGTGTAAAGTCTTCCTATCGTGGTATCTTTGAAGATGATAGGTTGGCCGTCGACTGACTTAGCCTGTTTTCGACCTTCAAATACTTTATTTTTAGTATTCCACGTGTAATACGAAGAAACTTCAGTACGTGTAATAAGAAGGCATCTTCATTAGATCTTCTTCTATATTGTGGTAACCATCATTGCCAGTAATTGTGTTGGGTACTAAAAGTCGAGGATATTGCTTTGTGCACCTTCCTTTGGCCATGCATGGTGAATTTTCGTTCAGTGCACCGCAAGGTCCATGTATCATATTTTTTACAACAATATCATATAACCCCTTAACGACATTTTCATCAGGTATTTCAGCGGAAATCAAATCATCAATTTCATTAGAAGTAATTTTATAATTTAGCCAGATTAATATATGAGCGTGTGGCAATCGTCGTTTTTGCCATCCCACTGAGTACATCCAGCATCGCCCTGACCCAAACACTTCAAGTTTTACTCTGTAGTTTATCAATGATTTCAACTTTTGCCGGAAGACACGGGCAGTAATGTCATGTCTCTGAACCGCCGATTGTCCTTGGAGTAAAAGCTGCTGTATCTCGTCCCAAGATTGATTACATGTAAATGTAATAAATAAATCTGGACGGCCATAGAGACGAACATACGCAATAGCACCTTGAGCATATTCATGCATATGACGGGGACTGCCAGCATATGACGAAGGTAAAATCGTTAATCTTCCAACGTTTGTGGTATTACCGTCATTTACAACTGCATCTCGCAAATGAATGTATTGTTCAGAGTGGAGCTTGGTCTGATTCAGACGGATAAATAGCAAACGTTCTGATTCAATTTTTGCATACATATCAATACATATCAATACATACATATAAATAGATATCAATTTTTTGCATACGTATTGGTGAAATAACTGACGGCATTTTAAAATATAATTGTCTTCATCCTGCCGAATCATTAGTCTTTAGGAAAAATAATGCATAGCACTGCATTTCTCTTTCACTTCTTTGTTAGTGGCTGGATTTATCAATTTAATATTAAAGTGATAGCCGTCGGCTCCATCCCAAGAAATGATAGGATACTGTAGGGCATCGTAGCATCGATGAGTTTCAGCGATTCTTACCAACTGAGCGTTTCGCTTATTAAGAATAATATCTCGAGGTAAAAACTGATCACCGACCATAACAATTGCCACTTCGTCCATAGTTGGAGCATTGTATCTACGCACATGTTGGCCAGGAGGCGTTTTGTCAGTGGAAATAACAATTTTATGCGTATCAGTAGGCATCAAATCGATGGCTGTTTTGAACAGACGCACAAAATTATTAATTTCGTGGAAAAGATGTTGCAATTGGGAAACGATTATCCTTACAACGTCGGGAGAAATTTCGCAACGTGCATTCAATTCAGAATTTCTATCACTGATGAAGTACAATTGTAAAAATTTATGATTCTCGCCTGAGAATGGTAGAAGGGACCCTGCTCTATGATAAATTTGCACTTTTACTTTGAAAGTAGGCATAAATTGATCTGGATTTTCGATTTGGGCACCAAACGACGTCATTTGGAAACATGAGTTATATTTTCTGATTTTTGATAAAAAAAAAACGCTTAGATTCTGACGTAGTTCCAGTAAGCAAAGTCTTCAATGGCTCTGGGGGTGCAGCCAGCTGAGGAAGTTTAACTTTTCCTGAGGCGCAACACATTCCCATTGTTTCACCATTAAATTTCAAGGCCTTGCAGTAGGGACAAATTTTAGACATAGTCCCGATTTGAACACATCTACTATAATCATCGACTGGGCTGTACCTGAATGCCATGCGATAATTTTCACGTTGCTCTTGTGATTCCTCAGCACGCTTTCTTTTGGCATTATCTCTTGAAGCTGCAAACATGTTGTCACGTTGCTCTTGTGATTCCTCGGCACGCCTTCTTTTTTCACTTTCTCTTTTAGCAGCAAGTCTGGTTTCGCATAGCTATGGTAGTTCCTCGACTAGCCTTCGTTGACGGAAATTGCACATTCCTAATCTGGCATTATCTCTTGAAGCCGTAAGCCTGTTTTCACGTTGGTCTTGTAATTCCTCGGCACGCTTTCTGTTCTTACTTTCTCTATCAGCTGCAAGCCTGTTTTCTTGCTGTTCTTAGGATTCCTCGGCACGCTTTCTTTTCTTACTGTCTCTATCAGCAGCAAGTTTTTTGGCATAGACTCTTTGAGTAGGTTCCTTGGCTGTTGCCATTGTAGGTTCTTCAGTCATTTTACAGTTAAACATTTTTCCGTCCACGATCTTCTTACAATTAAAAATTTGTCTTTGAACGAATTTCTTAAATACTTTTAATGACGTCATCGTCATAACAAACATGACGACAACTAACTTCATGACGACATGACATGATGACATGACGTCACTCTACAGACACACATACACCTTATTTTTATATATTGAATAGATAAATAGATTCCCTGCGTCCCAGTCGTCATTTATATCCCGGTGTTCCGGTCTGTATATACATTCGTTTTTAAATTGGTATTTTTTTTTAGTTTTTAGTTTTTTCCCTTTTTTGAGTTTTTTTTTTAGTTATACCTCATGATTCTACTGATTGCCCTTGAGCTTTGCTGGTGGTGATTGCTAATCGAACATTCCATGTGCCCCGTCGTCATTTAAACATCCCCCTGTGCCCCCCAGCGTCCCCGTTGTAGTTGTGTCCCTGTGTTCCGGAAGTCATTTGTATTCCCTGTGTCCCGGTCGTCATTTGTGTCTCGATGTCCCAGTCTGTATATACATTAGTTTTTGTATTGGTATATGATGAAATTTTTTTGTTTTTCCCATTTTTTTCTTTTTAGTTTTTTTTTGGTTTTTACCTTTTTTCTAGTTTTTGTAGTTTTTTTCTTTTTCTTTTTAGATTTTTTTTGTAGTTTTTACCTTTTTAGTTTTTTTTTATCTTTATTTTTTTGTTTTGTTTTTCTCCTTTATTTTTCAGTTTTTCCTTTTTTTATTTTTTTTTCTTTTTTTTGTTTATTTTTAGTTTTTTAGCTTTTTTAGTTTTTTTATTAGTTTTTAGTTTGTTTTTTTTAGTTTTTTTGTAGTTTTTACCTTTTTTTAGTTTTTTTAGTTTTTTTGCTTGAATACATTCGTTTTTGAATTGGTATATGATGAAATAATTCATACGTCATATGCGGACAGACAGACAGACAGACATAACACACAAACAACTTATTTTTATATATATAGACAAGCTGATGGGGTGGCGCTTCGCGCCACCCAAACACCTAGTTAACGGGGGCGCTTCACGCCCCCCTCCCAAGTCCCCCTGCGCGCGTAAGTCGTTAGGTGCCATATTAGTTACGCGCCATTGTAGTTTTGTCCCTGTGTCCCACCTGTGAATATAGAAAGATACATATATATTTTTAACTACGTAAAACTTGCGACCTAATTAAGGATTACCTCATTATTCTAATGATTTCCCTCGAGCTTTGTTGATGGTGATTGCTAATCGAACATTCCCTGTGTCCTGGTCGTCATTTGTGTCCCGGTGTCCCAGTCTGTAATTTCTCTTTGAGTGTCGCAGTCGTCATTTATACTCCCTGTGTCCCGGTGTCCTGGTCGTCATTTTTGTCCCGGTCTTCATTTGTTTTCCGATGTCCCGGTCTGTAATTTCTCTTTGAGTGTCCTGTTCGTCGTTTATATTGCCCGTGTCACGGTCGTCATTTGTGTCCCGGTGCTTTGTTGATGGTGATTGCTAATAGAACATTCCTTGTGTCCCAGTCGCTTTCTCTTTGAGTGTCCCGGTCGTCATTTATATTCTCTATGTCCCGGTGTCCTGGTCGTCATTTGTGTCCCAATGTCCCGGTCTGAAATTTCGTCAGTCAACAAACATGACGTCAGTCGACACACAAACATGACGTCACTCGAGAGACACGCAGACAACTTGAGTGTATATACAGACCGGGACATCGGGACTCAAATGACGACCGGGACACCGGGACACAGGGAATATAACTGACGACCGGGACACTCAAAGAGAAATTACAGACTGGGACACCGGGACACAAATGACGACCGGGACAAAGGGAATATAAATGACGACCGAGACACAGGGACACAACTACAACGAGGACGCCGGGGGGCAGAGGGATACAGCTATATAAATGACGACGGCGACACAGGGAATGTTCGATTAGCAATCACCATCAACAAAGCTCAAGGGCAATCATTAGAATCATGAGGTACAGATCTGAATGCAGATTGTTTTTCCCATGGACAATTATATGTTGCATGTTCAAGAGTCGGTAAACCTGACAATCTATTTATATGCAGAGACAATGGGACAGCGAAGAATTTTGTATATTCGCAAGTTTTACGTAGTTAAACACACATATATATATATATATATATATATATATATATATATATATATATATATATATATATATATATATATATATATATATATATATATATATATATATATATATATATATATATATATATATATATATATATATATATATATATATATATATATATATATCTATAAAAATAAGTTGTCTGTGGAGGTGTCTGTCCGGTGACGTCATGTTTGTGTGTTGACTGACGTCATGAAGTTAGTTGTCGTCATTTTTGCTATGAAGGTGACGTCATTAAAGATATTTAAGACATGCGTTCACGTAGAAATCTATTAAAGTTTAACTTTAAAATTACTGATGAATGGCAACAGCCGAGGAAGATGCTCAAAGAGTCTATGCCAAAAAACTTGCTGCTGATAGAGAAAGTCAGAAAAGAAAGCGTGCCGAGGAATCAAAAGAACAGCAAGGAAACAGGCTTGAGGCTGATAGAGAAAGAAAGAACAGAAAGCGTGCCGAGGAACTACCAGAGCAACGCGAAAGCAGACTTGCTGCTAAAAGAGAAAGTGAAAAAAGAAGGCGTGCCGAGGAACTACCAGAGCACCATGAAACCAGACTTGCTGCTAAAAGAGAAAGTGAAAAAAGAAGGCGTGCAGAGGAATCACAAGAACAGCAGGAAATCAGGCTTGCTGCTGATAGAGAAAGTAAGAAAAGAAAGCGTGCCGAGGAATCAGAGCAACCTGAAAGTTATCGCCTGGCATTCAGGTACAGCCCAGTCGATGATTATAGCTTGAAGAGATGTGTTCAAATCGGGACAATGTCTAAAATTTGTCCCTATTGCAAGGCCTTGAAATTCAATGGTGAAACAATGGGAATGTGTTGCGCCTCAGGAAAAGTTAAACTTCCTCTATTGGCTGCACCACCAGAGCCATTGAAGACTTTTCTTACTGGAACTACGTCAGAATCTAAGCGTTTTTTGTCACAAATCAGAAAATATAACTCATGTTTCCAAATGACGTCGTTTGGAGCCCAAATCGAAAATCCAGATCAATTTATGTCTACTTTCAAAGTAAAAGGGCAAACTTATCATAGAGCAGGGTCCCTTCTACCATTCTCAGGCGAGAATCATAAATTTTTACAATTGTACTTCATCAGTGATAGAAATTCATACCACAAACGTTGGAAGATTAACAATTTTACCTTCGTCATATGCTGGCAGTCCCCGTCATGTGCATGAATATGCTCAAGATGCTGTTGCGTATGTTCGTCTGTATGGTCGTCCAGATTTATTTATTACATTTACATGTAATCAATCTTGGGACGAGATAATGCAGCTTTTACTTCAAGGACAATCGGCGGTTCATAGACATGACAGTACGGCCCGTTCTAATGTATGGGCACACGTAAAAACATTAAAATTAACTACAAATATGGGTGTCCGATTGCAAAACGATGACTCTGGTCAAAAATTTTCAGATCGATTGCTGGCAATTGGAAACGGAAAGCTCCCAGTAGACTCAATTTCAGGACGTATACAACTACCTGCTGATTTCTGTAATTTAGTGACGTCCAAAAATGAATTGATTGAAAAAGTATTTCCGAATATTCTAAAAAATTATAAAAATAATAAATGGCTAAGTGAAAGAGCGATTCTCGCACCCAAAAATATAGACGTCACGAAATCAACAATATTGTTTTGACCAAGATTCGAGACCAGGCAGTCCTTTACAAGTCAGTCGACACAGTTTTGGAGCCAAATGAAGCGGTTAATTATCCATCTGAATTTTTAAATTCCGTGGATCTTTCAGGGTTTCCACCAAACGTGCTACAACTAAAAATAGGCGTACCAATAATACTTTTAAGAAATATCAACCCAAAAAAGCTTTGCAATGGCACGCGACTTGCCGTAAAAAAAAACAATGGAAAACCTAATAGAGGCCACAATCTTGACAGGGCCTTTTGAGGGTGAGGCTGTTCTTATTCCTCGCATTCCCATGATTCCAACGGATCTGCCTTTTCAATTTAAAAGATTGCACTTTCCAACTCGATTAGCATTTGCAATAACCATTAACAAAGCTCAAGGTCAATCATTAGAAAAATGTGGTAGAGATCTTAATACTGATTGTTTTTCCCCTGGACAATTGTACGTTGCATGTTCGAGGGTCGGTAAACCTGGCAATCTATTTATATGCAGCGACAATTGGACAGCGAAGAATGTTGTATATTCGCAAGTTTTACGCAGTTAATTTGTATTGTATCTATCTATCTATATAAAAACGAGTTGTGTGTATGCATGTTTGTTTGTTTGTAAAAAGAGCGTTTGCATATGACGTCATCATTAGTACATACGGCTTTGTATATGCAAAGACAATGGGAAAGCCAAGAATGTTGTATATTCGCAATTTTTAGGTAGTTTGAAACACATATATAAATCTATCTATATTCACAGGTGGGACACAGGGACACAACTACAATGGCGCGTAACTAATATGGCGCGTAACGACTTACGCGCACGGGGGAGCTTGGGGTGGCGCGAAGCGCCACCCCAACAGCTAGTATATATATATATATATATATATATATATATATATATATATATATATATATATATATATATATATATATATATATATATATATATATATATCTATATATATATAAAAATAAGTTGTCTGTCTGTGGATGTGTGGATGGGTCAGGTGACGTCACCTGAAAAAACTGGATCAGATGACGTCAAAACTGAAAAAACTAAAAAAAGGCAAAAACTACAAAAAAAAACTAAAAACTAATAAAAAAAATAAAAAAGCTAAAAAACTAAAAAAACTATAAAGGTAAAAACCAATAAAAAACTAAAAAAAAACTGAAAAAACTAAAAAAAGGCAAAAACTACAAAAAAAAACTAAAAACTAATAAAAAAAGTAAAAAAGCTAAAAAACTAAAAAACTAAAAAAACTAAAAAAAGGTAAAAAACTAAAAAAAATAAAAAATTAAAAAAAACTAAAAAAAAGGAAAAAACTGAAAAATAAGCTAAAATAAAGGTAAAAACCAATAAAAAACTAAAAAGAAAGAAAGGAAAAAACTAATAAATGACGACACTCAAAGAGAAAGCGACCAGGACAAAAGGAATGTTCGATTAGCAATCAACAAAGCACCGGGACACAGGGAGTATAAATGACGACCAGGACATAAGTAAAAAAAAAAACTATCTATATATATAAAAATAAGTTGTCAAACTAAAAAAAGGCAAAAACTACAAAAAAAACTAAAAACTAATAAAAAAGCTAAAAAACTAAAAAAACTAAAAAAAAGGCAAAAACTACAAAAAAAACTAAAAACTAATAAAAAAAATAAAAAAGCTAAAAAACTAAAAAAACTAAAAAACTAAAAAAAGGTAAAAAACTAAAAAAACTAAAAACTAAAAAAAACTAAAAAAAAGGAAAAAACTGAAAAATAAGCTAAAATAAAGGTAAAAACCAATAAAAAACTAAAAAAAAAACTGAAAAAACTAAAAAAAGGCAAAAACTACAAAAAAACTAAAAACTAATAAAAAAAGTAAAAAAGCTAAAAAACTAAAAAAACTAAAAAATCTAAAAAAACTAAAAAAAGGTAAAAAACTAAAAAAAATAAAAAAAAACTAAAAAAAAAGGAAAAAACTGAAAAATAAGCTAACATAAAGGTAAAAACCAATAAAAACTAAAAAGAAAAAAAGGAAAAAACTAAAAAAAATTTTCATCTAAAAAACTAAAAAAAACTAAAAAAGGTAAAAACTAAAAGAACTAAAAAAGAAAAAAATAAATGACGACACTCAAAGAGAAAGCGACCAGGACAAAAGGAATGTTCGATTAGCAATCAACAAAGCACCGGGACATAGGGAGTATAAATGACGACCAGGACATAAGTAAAAAAAAATTAACAAAACTAAAAAGAAGGTAAAAACTACAAAAAAACTAAAAAGAAAAAAAAACTAAAAACTAATAAAAAAACTAAAAAATCTAGAAATCTAAATAAACTAAAAAAGAAAAAAAAAGGAAAAAAATAAAGGAGAAAAACAAAACTAAAAAACGAATGTATATACAGACCGGTACACCGGGATACAAATGACGACCGGCACACAGGGAATATAAATGACGACCGGGACACAGGGACACAACTACAACGGGGACACCGGGGGAAACAGGGGGATATAAATGACGACCGGGACAAAAAAACTAAAAAGAAAAAAAAACTAAAAACTAATAAAAAAACTAAAAAATCTAAAAATCTAAATAAGCTAAAAAAGAAAAAAAAAGGAAAAAAATAAAGGAGAAAAACAAAACTAAAAAACGAATGTATATACAGACCGGGACACCGGGATACAAATGACGACCGGGACACAGGGAATATAAATGACGACCGGGACACAGGGACACAACTACAACGGGGACACCGGAGGAAACAGGGGGATGTAAATGACGACCGGGACACCGGGACAGGGAATGGTCGATTAGCAATCACCATCAACAAAGCTCAAGGGCAATCATTAGAATCATGAGGTATAGATCTGAATACAGATTGTTTTCCCATGGACCATTATATGTTGCATGTTCAAGAGTCGGTAAACCTGACAATCTATTTATATGCAAAGACAATGGGACAGCAAAGAATGTTGTATATTCGCAAGTTTTACGTAGTTAAAACCATATATATATATATCTATCTATATTCACAGGTGGGACATAGGGACACAACTACAATGGCGCGTAACTATTATGGCGCGTAACGACTTACGCGCGCGGGGGGGCTTGGGGGGGGCGCGAAGCGCCCCCACCAACTAGGTGTTGGGGTGGCGCGAAGCGCCACCCCAACAGCTAGTATATATATATATATGTATATATATATATATTTTTGGCATAGACTCTTTGAGCAGCATTTTGAGCACTTTCAACATAATTATTCCAAGTAGACATCTTATAATTTTCACTAATTCGTGACGAGTTGAAGTCACGCGTTGAATAGCAGGAACCTAACAAAAAACAAAACTAATTCTAAAATATTCAGGTAATTTTCTTAAATACTATTAATGACGTCATCGTCATAACAAACATGACAACAACTAACTTTATGACAACATGACGACATGATGACATGACGTCACTCGACAGACAGACATAATCCACAAACAACTTATTTTTATATATATAGATATAGATAGATATATAGATTAGATACTAAAAACAACTAAAAAACCTAAAAAAGAAAAAAAGTAAAAAACAAAAAAGAAAAAACTAAAAAAATAAGGAAAAAAGAAAAAATGAAATATGATTGACATTATATAATTTCATATGAGGAAATTAATATATATATACTAGCTGTTGGAGTGGCGCTTCGCGCCACCCCAACACCTAGTTGGTGGGGCGCTTCGCGCCCCCCCAAGCCCCCCCACGCGCGTAAGCCGTTACGTGCCATATTAGTTACAGGCCAATGTAGTTGTGTCCCACCTGTGAATAGAGACAGATATAAATATATATGTTTTTAACTACGTAAAACATGCGAATATACAACATTCTTCGTTGTACCAATGTCTGTGCACATAAATAGATTGTCAGGTATACTGACTCTTGAACATGCAACATATAATTGTCCATGGGAAAAACAATCCGTATTCAGATCTATACCTCATTATTCTAATGATGTTTCCCTGTGTCCCGGTCGTCATTTATATTCCCTGTGTCCCGGTCGTCATTTGTGTCCCGGTGTTCCAGTTTGTAATTTCTCTTTTGAGTGTCCCAGTCGTCATTTATATTCCCTGTGTCCCGGTCGTCATTTGTGTCTTGGTGTCCCGGTCTGTAATTTCTATTCGAATAATCCCCGTGTCCCGGTCGTCATTTATATATCCCACCTGTGCCCCCGGCGTCCCCGTTGTAGTTGTGTCCCTGTGTCCCGGTCGTCAGTTATAATCCCTGTGTCCCTGTCGTGATTTGTGTCCGGAAGTCCCAGTCTGTAATTTATCTTTGAGGTTCCCGGTCGTCATTTATATTCCCTCGGTCTCGGTCGTCATTTGTATCTTGGTCTGTAATTTCTCTTTGAGTGTTTTTTTCTTTTTAGTTATTTTTAGTTTTTTACCTTTTTTATTTTTTCAGTTTTCTTTTTCTTCTTTATTTTTCAGCGTCACTATGAAGTATATATCGCCAAACCTTTGGTTTTTAACTTGAATCTGGTAGGCATTGATGACCTTATCCAAGTCAAAATCCCAAACCCAATCATCATCGCTATAATTTTCAGTTTTGATACGTTTTGACTGTCGCTGTCCAGGTGGATTTTCATCCAATTGCGTGGTTTTGCGTTCTTTAGCCTCAAGCCTGTTTCCTTGCTGTTCTTTTGATTCCTCGGCACGCTTTCTCTTCTTACTGTCTCTATCAGCAGCAAGTTTTTTGGCATAGACTCTTTGAGTAGGTTCCTTGGCTATTGCCTTTGTAGGTTCTTCAGTCATTTTACAGTTAAACATTTTTCCGTCCACGATCTTCTTACAATTAAAAATTTGTCTTTGAACGAATTTCTTAAATACTTTTAATGACGTCATCGTCATAACAAACATGACGACAACTAACTTCATGACGACATGACATGATGACATGACGTCACTCTACACACACACATACAACTTATTTTTATATATAGAATAGATAGATAGATTCCTTGCGTCCCAGTCGTCATTTGTATCCCGGTGTTCCGGTCTGTATATACATTCGTTTTTAAATTGGTATTTTTTTTAGTTTTTAGTTTTTTCCCTTTTTTGAGTTTTTTTTTAGTTATACCTCATGATTCTAATGATTGCCCTTGAGCTTTGCTGGTGGTGATTGCTAATCGAACATTCCATTTGCCCCGTCGTCATTTAAACATCCCCCTGTGCCCCCCAGCGTCCCCGTTGTAGTTGTGTCCCTGTGTCCCGGAAGTCATTTGTATTCCCTGTGTCCCGGTCGTCATTTGTGTCTCGATGTCCCAGTCTGTATATACATTAGTTTTTGTATTGGTATATGATGAAATTTTTTTGTTTTTCCCCTTTTTTTCTTTTTAGTTTTTTTTTGGTTTTTACCTTTTTTCTAGTTTTTGTAGTTTTTTTCTTTTTCTTTTTAGATTTTTTTTGTAGTTTTTACCTTTTTAGTTTTTTTTTATCTTTATTTTTTTGTTTTGTTTTTCTCCTTTATTTTTCAGTTTTTCCTTTTTTTATTTTTTTTTCTTTTTTTGTTTATTTTTAGTTTTTTAGCTATTTTAGTTTTTTTATTGTTTTTTTTAGTATTTTTGTAGTTTTTACCTTTTTTTAGTTTTTTTAGTTTTTTTGCTTCAATACATTCGTTTTTGAATTGGTATATGATGAAATAATTCATACGTCATATGCGGACAGACAGACAGACAGACATAACACACAAACAACTTATTTTTATATATATAGACAAGCTGATGGGGTGGCGCTTCGCGCCACCCAAACACCTAGTTAATGGGGGCGCTTCACGCCCCCTCCCAAGTCCCCCTGCGCGCGTAAGTCGTTAGGTGCCATATTAGTTACGCGCCATTGTAGTTGTGTCCCTGTGTCCTACCTGTGAATATAGAAAGATACATATATATTTTTAACTACGTAAAACTTGCGACCTCATTAAGGATTACCTCATTATTCTAATAATTGCCCTCGAGCTTTGTTGATGGTGATTGCTAATCGAACATTCCCTGTGTCCTGGTCGTCATTTGTGTCCCGGTGTCCCAGTCTGTAATTTCTCTTTGAGTGTCGCAGTCGTCATTTATACTCCCTGTGTCCCGGTGTCCCGGTCGTCATTTTTGTCCCGGTTTTCATTTGTTTTCCGATGTCCCGGTCTGTAATTTCTCGTTGAGTGTCCTGTTCGTCGTTTATATTCCCTGTGTCCCGGTCGTCATTTGTGTCCCGGTGCTTTGTTGATGGTGATTGCTAATAGAACATTCCTTGTGTCCCAGTCGCTTTCTCTTTGAGTGTCCCGGTCGTCATTTATATTCTCTATGTCCCGGTGTCCTGGTCGTCATTTGTGTCCCGATGTCCCGGTCTGTAATTTCGTCAGTCGACAAACATGACGTCAGTCGACACATAAACATGACGTCACTCGACAGACACACAGACAGCTTATTTATATATATATAGAAGACTATGTCCCGGTGTCCCGGTCGTCATTTGTGTCCCGATGTCCCGGTCTGAAATTTCTTCAGTCAACAAACATGACGTCAGTCGACACACAAACATGACGTCACTCGAGAGACACGCAGACAACTTGAGTGTATATACAGACCGGGACATCGAGACTCAAATGACGACCGGGACACCGGGACACAGGGAATATAACTGACCACCGGGACACTCAAAGAGAAATTACAAACTGGGACAGCGGGACACAAATGACGACCGGGACAAAGGGAATATAAATGACGACCGAGACACAGGGACACAACTACAACAGGGACGCCGGGGGGCAGAGGGATACAGCTATATAAATGACGACGGCGACACAGGGAATGTTCGATTAGCAATCACCATCAACAAAGCTCAAGGGCAATCATTAGAATCATGAGGTACAGATCTGAATGCAGATTGTTTTTCCCATGGACAATTATATGTTGCATGTTCAAGAGTCGGTAAACCTGACAATCAGAGACAATGGGACAGCGAAGAATGTTGTATATTCGCAAGTTTTACGTAGTTAAACACATATATATATATATATATATATATATATATATATATATATATATATATATATATATATATATAAATCAGTTGTCTGTGGAGGTGTCTGTCAGGTGACGTCATGTTTGTGTGTTGACTGACGTCATGAAGTTAGTTGTCGTCATTTTTGTTATGAAGGTGACGTCATTAAAGATATTTAAGACATGCGTTCACGTAGAAATCTATTAAAGTTTAACTTTAAAATGACTGATGAATGGCAACAGCCGAGGAAGATGCTCAAAGAGTCTATGCCAAAAAACTTGCTGCTGATAGAGAAAGTCAGAAAAGAAAGCGTGCCGAGGAATCAAAAGAACGGCAAGGAAACAGGCTTGAGGCAGATAGAGAAAGAAAGAACAGAAAGCGTGCCGAGGAACTACCAGAGCAACGCGAAAGCAGACTTGCTGCTAAAAGAGAAAGTGAAAAAAGAAGGCGTGCCGAGGAACTACCAGAGCACCATGAAACCAGACTTGCTGCTAAAAGAGAAAGTGAAAAAAGAAGGCGTGCAGAGGAATCACAAGAACAGCAAGAAATCAGGCTTGCTGCTGATAGAGAAAGTAAGAAAAGAAAGCGTGCCGAGGAATCAGAGCAACCTGAAATTTATCGCCTGGCATTCAGGTACAGCCCAGTCGATGATTATAGCTTGAAGAGATGTGTTCAAATCGGGACAATGTCTAAAATTTGTCCCTATTGCAAGGCCTTGAAATTCAATGATGAAACAATGGGAATGTGTTGCGCCTCAGGAAAAGTTAAACTTCCTCTATTGGCTGCACCACCAGAGCCATTGAAGACTTTTCTTACTGGAACTACGTCAGAATCTAAGCGTTTTTTGTCACAAATCAGAAAATATGACTCATGTTTCCAAATGACGTCGTTTGGAGCCCAAATCGAAAATCCAGATCAATTTATGTCTACTTTCAAAGTAAAAGGGCAAACTTATCATAGAGCAGGGTCCCTTCTACCATTCTCAGGCGAGAATCATAAATTTTTACAATTGTACTTCATCAGTGATAGAAATTCATACCACAAACGTTGGAAGATTAACAATTTTACCTTCGTCATATGTTGGCAGTCCCCGTCATGTGCATGAATATGCTCAAGATGCTATTGCGTATGTTCGTCTCTATGGTCGTCCAGATTTATTTATTACATGTAATCAATTTACATGTAATCAATCTTGGGACGAGATACTGCAGCTTTTACTTCAAGGACAATCGGCGGTTCATAGACATGACAGTACGGCCCGTTCTAATGTATGGGCACACGTAAAAACATTAAAATTAACTAAAAATATGGGTGTCCGATTGCAAAACGATGACTCTGGTCAAACATTTTCAGATCAATTGCTGGCAATTGGAAACGGAAAGCTCCCAGTAGACTCAATTTCAGGACGTATACAACTACCTGCTGATTTCTGTAATTTAGTTTATATATATATATATATATATATATATATATATATATATATATATATATATATATATATATAATCTGTCTATATTCACAGGTGGGACATAGGGACACAACTACAATGGCGCGTAACTATTATGGCACGTAACGACTTACGCGCGCGGGGGGGCTTGGGGGGGGCGCGAAGCGCCCCCACCAACTAGGTGTTGGGGTGGCGCGAAGCGCCACCCCAACAGCTTGTATATATATATATATATATATATATATATATATATATATATATATATATATATATATATATATATGGTTTTAACTACGTAAAAACTTGCGAATATACAACATTCTTTGCTGTCCCATTGTCTTTGCATATAAATAGATTGTCAGGTTTACCGACTCTTGAACATGCAACATATAATGGTCCATGGGAAAAACAATCTGTATTCAGATCTATACCTCATGATTCTAATGATTGCCCTTGAGCTTTGTTGATGGTGATTGCTAATCGACCATTCCCTGTCCCGGTGTCCGGTCGTCATTTACATCCCACTGTTTCCCCCGGTGTCCCCGTTGTAGTTGTGTCCCTGTGTCCGGTCGTCATTTATATTCCCTGTGTCCCGGTCGTCATTTGTATCCCGGTGTCCCGGTCTGTATATACATTCGTTTTTTAGTTTTGTTTTTCTCCTTCATTTTTTTCCTTTTTTTTCTTTTTTAGCTTATTTAGATTTTTAGATTTTTTAGTTTTTTTATTAGTTTTTGTTTTTTTTCTTTTTAGTTTTTTGTCCCGGTCGTCATTTTATATCCCCCTGTTTCCCCCGGTGTCCCCGTTGTAGTTGTGTCCCTGTGTCCCGGTCGTCATTTATATTCCCTGTGTCCCGGTCGTCATTTGTATCCCGGTGTACCGGTCTGTATATACATTCGTTTTTTAGTTTTGTTTTTCTCCTTTATTTTTTTCCTTTTTTTTTCTTTTTTAGTTTATTTAGATTTTTAGATTTTTTAGTTTTTTTATTAGTTTTTAGTTTTTTTTTCTTTTTAGTTTTTTTGTAGTTTTTACCTTCTTTTTAGTTTTGTTAATTTTTTTTTTACTTATGTCCTGGTCGTCATTTATACTCCCTGTGTCCCGGTGCTTTGTTGATTGCTAATCGAACATTCCTTTTGTCCTGGTCGCTTTCCTCTTTGAGTGTCGTCATTTATTTTTTTCTTTTTTAGTTCTTTTAGTTTTTACCTTTTTTAGTTTTTTTTAGTTTTTTAGATGAAATTTTTTTTAGTTTTTTCCTTTTTTTTCTTTTTAGTTTTTTATTGGTTTTTACCTTTATGTTAGCTTATTTTTCAGTTTTTTCCTTTTTTTTTTAGTTTTTTTTATTTTTTATTTTTTTTAGTTTTTACCTTTTTTTAGTTTTTTTAGTTTTTTAGTTTTTTTAGTTTTTTAGCTTTTTTACTTTTTTTATTAGTTTTTAGTTTTTTTGTAGTTTTTGCCTTTTTTTTCGTTTTTTTTCAGTTTTTTTTTTTAGTTTTTTATTGGTTTTTACCTTTATTTTAGCTTATTTTTCAGTTTTTTTTCCTTTTTTTTAGTTTTTTTTTTAGTTTTTAGTTTTTTTAGTTTTTTACCTTTTTTTAGTTTTTTTAGTTTTTTTAGTTTTTTAGCTTTTTTATTTTTTTTATTAGTTTTTTTTGTAGTTTTTTGCCTTTTTTTTTAGTTTTTTAGTTTTTTAGCTTTTTTATTAGTTTTAGTTTTTTTGTAGTTTTTGCCTTTTTTTAGTTTTTTTAGTTTTTTTAGCTTTTTTATTTTTTTATTAGTTTTTAGTTTTTTTTTGTAGTTTTTGCCTTTTTTTAGTTTTTTTCAGTTTTGACGTCACCTGATCCAGTTTTTTCAGGTGACGTCACCTGATCCACGATCCACAGATCCACAGACGACTTATTTTTATATCTATAGATAGTTTTTTTTTTTACTTATGTCCTGGTCGTCATTTATACTCCCTGTGTCCCGGTGCTTTGTTGATTGCTAATCGAACATTCCTTTTGTCCTGGTCGCTTTCTCTTTGAGTGTCGTCATTTATTTTTTTCTTTTTTAGTTCTTTTAGTTTTTTACCTTTTTTAGTTTTTTTTAGTTTTTTAGATGAAATTTTTTTTTAGTTTTTTCCTTTTTTTCTTTTTAGTTTTTTATTGGTTTTTTACCTTTATTTTAGCTTATTTTTCAGTTTTTTTTCCTTTTTTTTAGTTTTTTTTTATTTTTTATTTTTTTTAGTTTTTTACCTTTTTTTAGTTTTTTTAGTTTTTTTAGTTTTTTAGCTTTTTTACTTTTTTTATTAGTTTTTTAGTTTTTTTTTTGTAGTTTTTTGCCTTTTTTTAGTTTTTTCAGTTTTTTTTTTTAGTTTTTTATTGGTTTTTTACCTTTATTTTAGCTTATTTTTCAGTTTTTTCTTTTTCTTTTTTTAGTTTTTTTTGGTTTTTAGTTTTTTTAGTTTTTTACCTTTTTTTTAGTTTTTTTAGTTTTTTTTAGTTTTTTAGCTTTTTTATTTTTTTTTATTAGTTTTTAGTTTTTTTTGTAGTTTTTGCCTTTTTTAGTTTTTTTAGTTTTTTAGCTTTTTTATTAGTTTTTAGTTTTTTTTGTAGTTTTTGCCTTTTTTTTAGTTTTTTTAGTTTTTTAGCTTTTTTATTTTTTTTTATTAGTTTTTAGTTTTTTTTTAGTTTTTGCCTTTTTTTAGTTTTTTCAGTTTTGACGTCACCTGATCCAGTTTTTTCAGGTGACGTCACCTGATCCTTCCACAGATCCACAGACAACTTATTTTTATATATATAGAAGATATATATATATATATATATATATATATATATATATATATATATATATATATATATTATATATATATATATATATATATATATATATATATATATATATATATATATATATATATATATATATATATATATATATATATATATATATATATATATATATATATATGTATTATATATATATATATATATATATATATATATATATATATATATATATATATATATATATATATATATATATATATATATATATATATATATATATATATATATATATATATACTAGCTGTTGGGGTGGCGCTTCGCGCCACCCCAACACCTAGTTGGTGGGGGCGCTTCGCACCCCCCCCAAAGCCCCCCTGCGCGCGTAAGTCGTTACGCGCCATAATAGTTACGCGCCATTGTAGTTGTGTCCCTATGTCCCACCTGTGAATATAGATATATATATATATATATATATATATATATATATATATATATATATATATATATATATATATATATATATATATATATATATACTAGCTGTGGGGTGGCGCTTCGCGCCACCCCAACACCTAGTTGGTGGGGGCGCTTCGCGCCCCCCCCAAGCCCCCCCGCGCGCGTAAGTCGTTACGCGCCATAATAGTTACGCGCCATTGTAGTTGTGTCCCTATGTCCCACCTGTGAATATAGATATATATATATATATATGGTTTTAACTACGTAAAACTTGCGAATATACAACATTCTTTGCTGTCCCATTGTCTTTGCATATAAATAGATTGTCAGGTTTACCGACTCTTGAACATGCAACATATAATGGTCCATGGGAAAACAATCTGTATTCAGATCTATACCTCATGATTCTAATGATTGCCCTTGAGCTTTGTTGATGGTGATTGCTAATCGACCATTCCCTGTCCCGGTGTCCCGGTCGTCATTTACATCCCCCTGTTTCCCCCGGTGTCCCCGTTGTAGTTGTGTCCCTGTGTCCCGGTCGTCATTTATATTCCCTGTGTCCCGGGTCCCGGTCATCATTTGTATCCCGGTGTCCCGGTCTGTGTATACATTCGTTTTTTAGTTTTGTTTTTCTCCTTTATTTTTTTCCTTTTTTTTTTCTTTTTTAGCTTATTTAGATTTTTAGATTTTTTAGTTTTTTTTATTAGTTTTAGTTTTTATTTCTTTTTAGTTTTTTTGTCCCGGTCGTCATTTATATCCCCCTGTTTCCCCCCGGTGTCCCCGTTGTAGTTGTGTCCTGTGTCCCGGTCGTTATTTATATTCCCTGTGTCCCGGTCGTCCATTTGTATCCCGGTGTACCGGTCTGTATATACATTCGTTTTTTAGTTTTGTTTTTCTCCTTTATTTTTTTCCTTTTTTTTTTTCTTTTTTAGTTTATTTAGATTTTAGATTTTTTAGTTTTTTTATTAGTTTTTAGTTTTTTTTTCTTTTTAGTTTTTTTGTAGTTTTTACCTTCTTTTTAGTTTTGTTAATTTTTTTTTTATTTTAGTTTTTTTATTAGTTTTTAGTTTTTTTTTCTTTTTAGTTTTTTTGTAGTTTTTACCTTCTTTTTAGTTTTGTTAATTTTTTTTTTTACTTGTGTCCTGGTCGTCATTTATACTCCCTGTGTCCCGGTGCTTTGTTGATTGCTAATCGAACATTCCTTTTGTCCTGGTCGCTTTCTCTTTGAGTGTCGTCATTTATTTTTTTCTTTTTTAGTTTTTTTAGTTTTTTACCTTTTTTTAGTTTTTTTAGTTTTTTTAGTTTTTTAGCTTTTTATTTTTTTTATTAGTTTTTAGTTTTTTTGTAGTTTTTGCCTTTTTTTTAGTTTTTTTAGTTTTTTAGCTTTTTTATTAGTTTTTAGTTTTTTTTGTAGTTTTTGCCTTTTTTTAGTTTTTTTTAGTTTTTTAGCTTTTTTATTTTTTTTATTAGTTTTTAGTTTTTTTTTGTAGTTTTTGCCTTTTTTTTAGTTTTTTCAGTTTTGACGTCACCTGATCCAGTTTTTTCAGGTGACGTCACCTGATCCACGATCCACAGATCCACAGACAACTTATTTTATATATATAGATAGTTTTTTTTTTTTTACTTATGTCCTGGTCGTCATTTATACTCCCTGTGTCCCGGTGCTTTGTTGATTGCTAATCGAACATTCCTTTTGTCCTGGTCGCTTTCTCTTTGAGTGTCGTCATTTATTAGTTTTTTCCTTTTTTTCTTTTTAGTTTTTTATTAGTTTTTACCTTTATTTTAGCTTATTTTTCAGTTTTTTTCCTTTTTTTTAGTTTTTTTTATTTTTTATTTTTTTTAGTTTTTTACCTTTTTTTAGTTTTTTTTAGTTTTTTTAGTTTTTTAGCTTTTTTACTTTTTTTATTAGTTTTTAGTTTTTTTTGTAGTTTTTTGCCTTTTTTTTAGTTTTTTTCAGTTTTTTTTTTTAGTTTTTTATTGGTTTTTTACCTTTATAGTTTTTTTAGTTTTTTAGCTTTTTTATTTTTTTTATTAGTTTTTAGTTTTTTTTGTAGTTTTTTGCCTTTTTTTTAGTTTTTTCAGTTTTGACGTCACCTGATCCAGTTTTTTCAGGTGACGTCACCTGACACATCCATCCATCCATCCACAGACAACTTATTTTTATATATATAGATATATATATATATATATATATGGTTTTAACTACGTAAAACTTGCGAATATACAACATTCTTTGCTGTCCCATTGTCTTTGCATATAAATAGATTGTCAGGTTTACCGACTCTTGAACATGCAACATATAATGGTCCATGGGAAAACAATCTGTATTCAGATCTATACCTCATGATTCTAATGATTGCCCATGAGCTTTGTTGATGGTGATTGCTAATCGACCATTCCCTGTCCCGGTCGTCATTTACATCCCCCTGTTTCCCCCCGGTGTCCCCGTTGTAGTTGTGTCCCTGTGTCCCGGTCGTCATTTATATTCCCTGTGTCCCGGTCGTCATTTGTATCCCGGTGTCCCGGTCTGTATATACATTCGTTTTTTAGTTTTGTTTTTCTCCTTTATTTTTTTCCTTTTTTTTCTTTTTTAGCTTATTTAGATTTTTAGATTTTTTAGTTTTTTTATTAGTTTTTAGTTTTTTTTCTTTTTAGTTTTTTTGTCCCGGTCGTCATTTATATCCCCCTGTTTCCCCCCGGTGTCCCCGTTGTAGTTGTGTCCCTGTGTCCCGGTCGTCATTTATATTCCCTGTGTCCCGGTCGTCATTTGTATCCCGGTGTACCGGTCTGTATATACATTCGTTTTTAGTTTTGTTTTTCTCCTTTATTTTTTTCCTTTTTTTTCTTTTTTAGTTTATTTAGATTTTTAGATTTTTTAGTTTTTTTATTAGTTTTTAGTTTTTTTTTCTTTTTAGTTTTTTTGTAGTTTTTACCTTCTTTTTAGTTTTGTTAATTTTTTTTTTTTACTTATGTCCTGGTCGTCATTTATACTCCCTGTGTCCCGGTGCTTTGTTGATTGCTAATCGAACATTCCTTTTGTCCTGGTCGCTTTCTCTTTGAGTATCGTCATTTATTTTTTTCTTTTTTAGTTCTTTTAGTTTTTACCTTTTTTAGTTTTTTTAGTTTTTTAGATGAAAATTTTTTTTAGTTTTTTCCTTTTTTTCTTTTTAGTTTTTTATTGGTTTTTACCTTTATTTTAGCTTATTTTTCAGTTTTTTCCTTTTTTTTTATTTTTTTTTTATTTTTTTATTTTTTTTAGTTTTTTACCTTTTTTTTATTTTTTTTAGTTTTTTTAGTTTTTTAGCTTTTTTACTTTTTTTATTAGTTTTTAGTTTTTTTGTAGTTTTTGCCTTTTTTTAGTTTTTTCAGTTTTTTTTTTTAGTTTTTTATTGGTTTTTTACCTTTATTTTAGCTTATTTTTCAGTTTTTTCCTTTTTTTTAGTTTTTTTTTTAGTTTTTAGTTTTTTTAGTTTTTTACCTTTTTTTAGTTTTTTTAGTTTTTTTAGTTTTTTTAGCTTTTTTATTTTTTTATTAGTTTTTAGTTTTTTTTGTAGTTTTTTGCCTTTTTTTTAGTTTTTTTAGTTTTTTAGCCTTTTTTATTAGTTTTTAGTTTTTTTTGTAGTTTTTGCCTTTTTTTAGTTTTTTTAGTTTTTTAGCTTTTTTATTTTTTTTATTAGTTTTTAGTTTTTTTTTGTAGTTTTTGCCTTTTTTTAGTTTTTTTCAGTTTTGACGTCACCTGATCCAGTTTTTTCAGGTGACGTCACCTGATCCACGATCCACAGATCCACAGACAACTTATTTTTATATATATAGATAGTTTTTTTTTTTACTTATGTCCTGGTCGTCATTTATACTCCCTGTGTCCCGGTGCTTTGTTGATTGCTAATCGAACATTCCTTTTGTCCTGGTCGCTTTCTCTTTGAGTGTCGTCATTTATTTTTTTCTTTTTTAGTTCTTTTAGTTTTTTACCTTTTTTAGTTTTTTTTAGTTTTTTAGATGAAAATTTTTTTTAGTTTTTTCCTTTTTTTCTTTTTAGTTTTTTATTGGTTTTTACCTTTATTTTAGCTTATTTTTCAGTTTTTTTCCTTTTTTTAAGTTTTTTTTTATTTTTTAGTTTTTTTAGTTTTTTACCTTTTTTTAGTTTTTTTAGTTTTTTTAGTTTTTTAGCTTTTTTACTTTTTTTATTAGTTTTTAGTTTTTTTTGTAGTTTTTGCCTTTTTTTAGTTTTTTCCAGTTTTTTTTTTTTTAGTTTTTGATTGGTTTTTACCTTTATTTTAGCTTATTTTTCAGTTTTTTTTCCTTTTTTTTGTTTTTTTTTTAGTTTCTAGTTTTTTAGTTTTTTACCTTTTTTTAGTTTTTTTTAGTTTTTTTAGTTTTTTTAGCTTTTTTATTTTTTTTATTAGTTTTTAGTTTTTTTTTTTGTAGTTTTTGCCTTTTTTTAGTTTTTTTAGTTTTTTAGCTTTTTTATTAGTTTTTAGTTTTTTTTGTAGTTTTTGCCTTTTTTTAGTTTTTTTAGTTTTTTTAGCTTTTTTATTTTTTTTTATTAGTTTTTTAGTTTTTTTTGTAGTTTTTTGCCTTTTTTTTTAGTTTTTTCAGTTTTGACGTCACCTGATCCAGTTTTTTCAGGTGACGTCACCTGATCCATCCACAGATCCACAGACAACTTATTTTTATATATATAGATATATATATATTTGGCATAGACTATTTGAGCAGCTCTTTGAGCACTTTCAACATAATTATTCCAAGTAGACATCTTATAATTTTCACTAATTCGTGACGAGTTGAAGTCACGCGTTGAATAGCAGGAACCTAACAAAAAACAAAACTAATTCTAAAATATTCCGGTAATTTTCTTAAATACTATTAATGACGTCATCGTCATAACAAACATGACAACAACTAACTTTATGACAACATGATGACATGATGACATGACGTCACTCGACAGACAGACATAACCCACAAACATCTTATTTTTATATATATAGATATAGATAGATATATAGATTAGATACTAAAAAACAACTAAAAAAACTAAAAAAGAAAAAAAGTAAAAAACAAAAAAGAAAAAACTAAAAAAATAAGGAAAAAAGAAAAAATGAAATACGATTGACATTATATAATTTCATATGAGGAAACTAAATATATATATACTAGCTGTTGGGGTGGCGCTTCGCGCCACCCCAACACCTAGTTGGTGGGGCGCTTCGCGCCCCCCAAGCCCCCCCACGCGCGTAAGTCATTACGTGCCATATTAGTTACGCGCCAATGTAGTTGTATCCCACCTGTGAATAGAGACAGATATAAATATATATGTTTTTAACTACGTAAAACATGCGAATATACAACATTCTTCGTTGTACCAATGTCTGTGCACATAAATAGATTGTCAGGTTTACTGACTCTTGAACATGCAACATATAATTGTCCATGGGAAAAACAATCCGTATTCAGATCTATACCTCATTATTCTAATGATGTGTCCCTGTGTCCCGGTCGTCATTTATATTCCCTGTGTCCCGGTCGTCATTTGTGTCCCGGTGTTCCAGTTTGTAATTTCTCTTTTGAGTGTCCCAGTCGTCATTTATATTCCCTGTGTCCCGGTCGTCATTTGTGTCTTGGTGTCCCGGTCTGTAATTTCTATTCGAATAATCCCCGTGTCCCGGTCGTCATTTATATATCCCACCTGTGCCCCCGGCGTCCCCGTTGTAGTTGTGTCCCTGTGTCCCGGTTGTCAGTTATAATCCCTGTGTCCCTGTCGTGATTTGTGTCCGGATGTCCCAGTCTGTAATTTATCTTTGAGGTTCCCGGTCGTCATTTATATTCCCTCGGTCTCGGTCGTCATTTGTATCCTGGTCTGTAATTTCTCTTTGAGTGTTTTTTTCTTTTTAGTTATTTTTAGTTTTTTACCTTTTTTATTTTTTCAGTTTTCTTTTTCTTCTTTATTTTTCAGCGTCACTATGAAGTATATATCGCCAAACCTTTGGTTTTTAACTTGAATCTGGTAGGCATTGATGACCTTATCCAAGTCAAAATCCCAAACCCAATCATCATCGCTATAATTTTCAGTTTTGATATGTTTTGACTGTCGCTGTCCAGGTGGATTTTCATCTAATTGCGTGGTTTTGCGTTCTTTAGCCTCAAGCCTGTTTCCTTGCTGTTCTTTTGATTCCTCGGCACGCTTTCTTTTCTTACTTTCTCTATCAGCAGCAAGTTTTTTTGGCATAGACTCTTTGAGCATCTTCCTCGGCTGTTGCCTCGGCTGTTGCCAAAGTTCATCAGTCTTTTACAGTTAAACATTAATAGATTTCTACGTGAATGCATGTCTTAAATATCTTTAATGACGTCACCGTCATAACAAAAATGACGACAACTATCTTCATGACGTCAGTCAACACACAAACATGACGTCACCCGACATTGTAGGCTCTTCAGTCATTTTACAATTAAACATTTTTCCGTCCACGATCTTCTTACAATTAAGAATTTGTCTAAGAACAATTTTCTTAAATACTTTTAATGACCTCATCGTCATAACGAACATGACGACAAACTAACTTCATTACATGATGACATGATGACATGACGGAACTCGAACGTTTTGTGTGTGTTGCCCTTGTAGGTTCTTCAGTCCATTTTACGATTAAATATTTTTCCGTCCACGATCTTCTTACAATTAAAAATTTGTCTTTGAAACGATTTTCTTAAATACTTTTAATGACGTCATCGTCATAACAGACATGACGACAACTAACTTCATGACAATATGATGACATGACGTCACTCGACAGACAGACAGACAGACATAACACACAAACAACTTATTTTTATATATATATATATATATATATATATATATATATATATATATATATATATATATATATATATATATATATATATATATATATATATATATATATATATATATATATATATATATATATATATATATATATATATATATATATATATATATATATATATATATATATATATATATATATATATATATATATATATATATATATATATATATATATATATATATATATATATATATATATATATATATATATATATATATATATATAATATATATATCTATATATATATATTTATATATATATATATATATATATATATATATATATATATATATATATATATATATATATATATATATATATATATATATATATTATATATATATCATATATATATATATATATATATATATATATATATATATATATAATATATATATATATATATATTATATATATTATATATATATATATATATATATATATATATATATATATATATATATATATATATAT
>NW_027062939.1:0-63089 GCF_032884065.1 Artemia franciscana
GGGTTTAACTGCCTCCAAGGGTTTTACTGATCATTCCAAAATTTATTGGGTTTTCCGTTTTGTGGACTTTAAACGGTTGCTTTTGTGGTTTGTTTTGGTTAAGATTAAAAAAAGGTACACAAAAGAAGAAGATTTGGTGCCTGATAATGTTATTTACCACTAAAAGAATTTCCCTCTTGTTGCTTCAAAGCAAAACCTACTGCAATTTTTTCGTGCAAAAAAATACCTTTAAGGCAAATGGATCATTACTATAGGCAACGCTAATACTATAGGCAACGCTATACTATATTGTATGTTTTTAGTTTTTAGTCTTACCACAACGGCAAGTTTTTTAGTCTTACCACAGTAGAAAAGTAGAGATTTTGGAGAATAATAGATTATTTTAGTAGAAATATAAATTAAAAACATTTAAAGCAAAAAAATTACTTAGGATCCTTGCCCTGTTGATTGCATAAACCACAATTCGGAAAATTAATTTTATGTTCTACAATTATGCCCCCAATAGAGTTGAAATGGACACAACCTCATGAACCTAAATAATAAAAACACAAAAATGAAAAAGTGAACTGACTAATTTATATCGTGTGTTTTTATTATTAACACGAATTAATTTCTCATCCCGATCTTTAGCAAAAGTGTCTTTGTTAAGAAATTAATTGCAATTGTTGCCTATATATCGACCAGGAAACAGTTTTAATGCTGTTGAATGTGTGTGTGGGGGGGGAGGGAAGAGGAGTTATGAGCCTATTTCATGTCTGCAGTCATGCAGCGCAATCATAAGGAACATCTAGGCTACTGAGGGTCAATTCTTGAGCCCAGCTGTGAAGCTGTAGAGCCAATTAGCTGTGATCTATTACGTGGTAGAAAAAAATTAGACTTGGACCTAAAAAATGGACGCCACTTAAAACTTTTTAAGACGCAACCTAAAAGTTTGAAGTGCTGATATTCGCTCGGTAGACAAGTACAACCAACAAAACAGACTTTCCCTAACAGATTGTAACTAGGTGCCAATTAAGTCAAGAGCAGATCCCAGCATTATCTCACGGAAAATTAGGTGGGCTTGGAAGTGGCCAATGTCTCTGATCCGTGTTCTCTTTTCCATTTCCCCAAAAGTTTTAAGAGGACCAGAGTGTCCTTAACATCAAAGAAGGGGCGAAGATCTCTGTAAATCATCATTCTTGTGCATTACTAAAGAGCACTTGGCAATTTTGAAAAAAGATGAGAGTAAAGAGCCTGTCTACCTACCTTTTTGTTGAAATGTTGGCGACAAGAAGCAGTGTAGTCCGTGCGCCATTCTAGTCCAGGCACGGTGAACCATGCCCTTCTTTTAATGACCATCTAGTTAGTCTCAGGGTCGCTTAAGAGCTATACCCAACCATACAGATTGGGTATAGCGTAATGCATGTTTGGTTTTGGCTCAAGAGCAATTGACACATCCCCCTCTTCTCAAAACTCCCCCCCAATCAAAAATCCCCCTGAAAACGTCTGTACACTTCCCAATAACTGTTACTATATATAAGCACTGATCAAAGTTTGTAACTTGTAGCCCCTCCCACTGGGACTGCAGGGGAGTAATTCGTCCCCAAAGACAGTTATAAGCTTTTTTGACTATGCTAAATAAAATGGCTATCGCAGAATTTTGATCCAGTGATCAGTGATCCAATTTCAAACATCTTTCAAAATTTTGAGAAAGCCATTTTGTTCAGCATTGTTGAAACAGACAATAACTATGTTTTTAGGGGCAACGTGACCCCTCACAGCCCGTGGGAGAGGCCTGTTAGTTATGAAATTTGCCCATTGTTTACATACAGTATTTCTTTTCGGGAAGTGTACAGTTCAGGAAGTGTACATACATTTTTCTGGATGGGGGATTTTTTGCTTGGGTGGGTTTCCGTAGGGAAAATTTTTCGTGGGGATGAAAATTTCCGGGGGTGAACTTTCAAGAGGAAATTCTGCACTGGGGGATTGGACAGAATTCCTATTTGAAATTCTTTTTATTTGTCTCACTTTTTCTTTGCCAACTCAATTTTGTATGTGGATATGTTCCGGGGGAAATCTCAAGAAACTATTTTCAACATGTTTGGATTTTTGGGGAAAATATTACATGGAAGAAGGAATTTTCAGAAAGCTCGGGCAAACGCTTAGAAAATTATATCTTTTTCAGGTATGGTAAGGAGAAATCTTCAGGCTGAATCGTCCGCAAGACATTTTTATGGCGGAGGGGGAGATTTTAAGCGAGGACAGAAATATAAGGAGGGAAAATTAAAGGGGAATTACCCAAAGGGAATTTTACGGAGAGGGGGTGTATTTTGCGTGTGAGTTACTTTCCATGGAGGAATTTCCCATGAGGGGAGAGAATTCTTCATGGAGGGTGAGCCCGATTTACCGGCACTATTTCAAAAACGATGAGAAATTCAACTGAAAGTAAGAAGCAACATTTAGCGTAATGAGCGAGGTACTGAGGAGTAGGCAAGCCCCCTCATGCTCGGTATAATTTATGCTCGTTTTAATATTGCTCCTTACTTTCAACAAAAAAACCTTGTTTTTCTTATTTCATGTGAACTAAACTTCTGAAACGGTAAAACTCTTTAAGAGTTTCCACGACTAAATTAAACACACAATTAAGCACAAGTATCGACGCTTGATAGTCCCTTATCGTAGCCGTAGAAATTATGAACTTTTGGGCAAAATAGCCCCCCTAACTTTATGCATACCTGCCATGGCGTCGTATCTTTGTCTTTAAGTTCCAATAGGAAAATTCTAACAGTCCCAATTTGTTTTCTTAACTGAATGGCATATTTCAAATGGTCAAAGAAATTGATATAGTAAGAGGTTTAGAAAGGGCTATTTAAACGTAGGATTAAGAGTACAAATGAATAAATACCTTTCTGAAAATTTAGTGATTAGTCAGTATCAAGACTCACACATAAATAAGAAGGAAATAAGAGGTTCACAACCTATTATAAATATTGGGATCCTTCTAAGATTCCGAGAGGTACACACAAACCCATTAATTCTTTTTTGGAGGGAAGGAGGCTTGAAAAGGACTGTTTACCCGAAAAGTGGCACATTTCTGTTAAATCCTACAAAATTTTGGACTGGTGGTCCTAGAAATCGATCTATAGATGTGTATTTCAAAAGCCCAGGAGCTATGTTCCCAACAAAAAATGTCTGTAAAACAGGAAATGATCAAAAAACAGGTTACAAAAACCAAATGCAAAGCGAAAATTAGACAAACAAAATAACCTAATTGCCTAAACTTTTCCTTCTTTCCGAATATTCATCTATATGCTCGTATGGACCAACTCAAGTTATTATCGACGGTTTTCTATTTTGAAGAATGTCAGGAAATAGCAAATCAATTCAACGTATATATTTTTGCTAAAATGAGACAAGAGGAGTTACTCCCAGAGTTTGTCCAAATCTACTTCCTCGTCTTTAAAGAGGGGATAAGCATACCGCTTTTTTCGAATCGCACTCTTTCTCTAAATACCTTTGCCTCCTCTGGATTGGAAGGTACTTTACCTTAGTTGTACCCTTTGACAAAAATCCTTTCCCCGCAAAATTAGGTGTTAAAAGAAACAAAATTAATATATAATTAAATCAGAATAAGTTAAATTAATTGTACATAGTCTTTTGAGAAAGTAGGCGCAAAAAGAGAGATTATCCCTCTCTCGCTCGAGCCTCCAATGAAAGCAAGACTTACACATTGAAGTTTGGATTGAGCCCCAAGTGGCTTGCAATATTGGATCTTCCCACGGATGTAGTTTTTGTCTTGGTAAAGTACATTGTATTGAGGGTAAGCTTTCGTGATGCAAGTAAGGCGTGTTTCGGTTCCAATGTCCAGATATACTAAAAAAAATATATATATATATTTATATATCCGTATGGAAGGACAGTTTAAAAATATATTATGAATAAAGGCTGTTGAAAGGTAATCAAGCAACCTTTCAATTTACAGATACATAAAAAAACTAGTTTTTTCAACTAAAAGTAAGGAGCGACATTAAAACTTAAAACAGAGAGAAATTGTTACGTATATGAGGGGGGTCGCCCTCTCCTCAATACCTCATTCTTTACGCTAAAGTTCTTTTTAGAACTTTTAAAAGAGTTTTTCATTCTAATTAAAGGGTCTTTGTGATTCAGGAGTCATTCTTAAATAACTGGAACAACAAATCAAACTTTAGCTTAAAGAGCAAGGTATTGAGCAGATGGCGAATCTCTTTATATACGTAATAATTTTTGTCCGTTTTAAGTTTTAATGTTACTCCTTACTTTCAGTTGAAAAAAAAATTTTTTAAATGTAATTTCTGCAGTTAGGGATATTAGTGAAAAAGCTTGTTGCTTTGGAGGGCTAGTTGCCCTCCAATATTTTTGGTCTCTTAAAAAGGACACTAGAACTTTTGATTTTCAATCAAATGAGCCCTCTCCCGATCTTCTGAAATTACTTGTTCGATAAGATCATCCCTGGAGAAAGCAAAAAAAACGCATCCGTGATGTTTCTTCCGGCAAAAAAAGCAAAATTTCACATTTTTGTACATAGCTTTTTCGTTACCACCAACTGTTTGTACACCAAAATATTCTCAGTCGGCAAGGTCTAGCCAGTCTAAGAGAAATAAAGCTTGAGACATAAACATTATAAATCATTGGCCATTTAAAGGCCAATATCTGATGTATCTACTAGTCTTTTCATATGCTATATTGCATGCTATTTGATGTAAAATCCGACCATGGTGTCTGACCAAAATATCCCACTTCCCCTTCCTGTACTTGCACAATTTATTGATTAACGCCCTCTTCTTTTAGAGAAGTGTATATGTTGTAAATTCCGATAAAAAATTAAATTTATGTTTCCATGAATGTTAGTTTTATTTTATGACAGAATAACGTACATAGATGAATTTGCGGTAAAATAATAGATAGTTATCTGACAAAATGCCGACAAGATGAAGAGACGACTACAGTAATTTATACATGACCTAGTATATTATTCAATCATCACCGGATTTGAAAGACTGATTTTGTCGATATACATATTTCCATTTATCAAAAGACAAGGCCGTATCCAGGAGGGGGGTTAAGGGGTCTGAACTCCTCCCCCAAATGTTTGTCTGACTCATAAAAACGTAACAAAAATGAATATATACAAATTTTTTATGCATCTTTTTGGTTTTTTGTGTAAACCCCCCGCCCACACCCCCGAAAAAAAACATTGTGTAAAACATCCCCCTCCCCCCAAAAAAGAAATTCTGGATACGGTCCTGTCTAAAGATAAGTTTAGTTTCAAGGAAAAGCGTTAGAAAAAGCAAACTCTGCAAATAGCCTAAAGGGAAATACCACAAGTCAGTTTAATCAAGTTCGTTTTGTAGTTACATTATATGTAATCTGCAAAACAAGAGCTTTTATCCGTTTTCAATTGAAGACCAGAAATTCAGGAATTCATGAGACGAGAGAAGAATTACAAGAACATTTAGAAATCACTTCCGGAAAAAAATTTACTAACGTTAGTGATCAGCAGGCTGGAATTAGAAAACTCACAAGGATATGGTGGTTCTATCATATTCCTTGCAAAGCATGCGGACATGTCTGACAGAGATTAAAACTCTGCATACTACACTCTTTTTGCTACCGTACTTCAAGCTTCGACCATTTTTAGATTCAGATAAATTTTATCATCCACTAAACATGGAGCTTAACTTCTTGAAAACAATTACCAAGCCTTAAAATAAATTATATGGGGTAAATAGAAATAAAATATTCAACTTTTCACATCAGTAATTCTCATATTTCTACATATTGAAATCAAAGGGAAAAGAATTCAAGAATAATTCTTAGGAATCCAGAAACCATTCAGCTTGCCTATACGAAAAAAAACTATTTTCAAACCTATATACTATTCAAAATAAAATAATCTATTGTTGCTATATATCTAGGAGACGTTGACGTAAGGATCCCTAGCATCACCTCATCATTTCCACTATTAAACAAATCTCCCCTTAGATTTGCCAAGTCATTGAAGTCTGGTCTGGCCAAAGTATCAAGTCAAGTCTGGCCAAAGTATCGCGAAGTGACCAAACTCGTAAAATCTCGAAAACTCGTAAAATCGTAAAAACTCGAAGTGACCAAACACTTTGTTAGAAGTGGTAGATTACCTCGCACCGGAATCTAAATTCTTTGCATATTTAATTGATAAATCTAATTTGAAATACTATTCTTCACCCAAACTCTCTCTAACGCTTGTATAGAAAAATAATCTAGACGAGGAACTTGCGCTATAACCTCAGTTTTGAATCTTTAGGCAAAGGAGTTTACGAATACACCCCTTTCATTCTTCCGAGCTGGACTTTTTTATTCCAGAAATGGCACCTAAAGTGCACTTTTTGGGTACCGTGTGGTACTTTGCGATAGCTTTATCAGGTTGAATTACAATATATATATATATATATATATATATATATATATATATATATATATATATATATATATATATATATATATATATATATATATATATATATATATATATATATATATATATATATATATATATGTGTATATATATATATATATATATATATATATATATATATATATATATATATATATATATATATATATATATATATATATATATATATATATATATATATATATATATATATATATATATATATATATATATATATGTATATATATATATATATATATATATATATATATATATATATAAAACTAGCTTTCAAATGATCCCTTAAAGAGCTCTCATCGATGTTCCAGTGCAAGCGGCGACACATCAGTACTACTTATTTACAAGAAAACGATTTTCCTTGTTGTTCAAGGTGGGGGCCAGTAACTC
The DNA here is from genome assembly GCF_032884065.1 of Artemia franciscana. Taxonomy (NCBI): domain Eukaryota; kingdom Metazoa; phylum Arthropoda; class Branchiopoda; order Anostraca; family Artemiidae; genus Artemia; species Artemia franciscana. The sequence continues at coordinate 6,857 of NW_027062939.1, forward strand.
TCTTGTAGATGTTTTGCCAATGCTAATGATGTAATTCAATTCCAATCGACGACATTTTTGAGGGATTTCACTCTTTTTCAAACCTCCTGTAAATTTGCTTTCGAAAATGGAAGATATATAAATAATAATCTTTATTATTAAATTTTGTGGACAGAATGATCGAAGCCAGTCCAGCACATATCCATAGCCAAAAACTACAAGAGGAAGAGGGGACTTCCCTTCCAATTTGTTAACACATTTTTCAAATTTTGATCTGCAGGAGGTAGATGACCCTTTTATCCTCCTTGCAGGTCATATTGGCCATGGTAATTCAGAAAGTCCTAAGGGGCCCTTTTTGTCGAGGCTCTACTTAAAATCCACCCTATTAAACAATGTGCATTTGATCAAATCCCATTTTGTGAAATACAGAGATGGATAGACTTTGGAGCTTTTAATAGAAAAGACAAAGCAATGTCCATGTCCTGTAAAAAAAAATTCAGAGGGCAAGACAAGAACCTTCCCTAAAAAGAGATATTTGTGAATACATGTAAAAAAAAAGACAACTCAAATTGTATCTCTGCAGTTTACTCTCCAGTAAAATTTTATGTTTTGTAATATATCATCTTCTTAATTACTGCAAACACGCTTTAAACTATGTCACCGGCGGATCCCTCGGTACCCCACCCCCAATTTTTTTCTGGCTCCCTTATTCCGCTGTTTTATTCTCTTTTTCACTATTTTTTACTATGTTTAAACTATGTTTAAAGCTTCGGTGGCTCAAAACGGGCTTTGAATCTTAAGATACTTCAAACTTTAAAAAATATTGTTGATACGTAATTGAAAAAACATGCCTAATTTATTTTAAACGTTACAGGTGTTGAAGAAACGTAATACACCTGATTAATTTCAAGCTTGAAAACATGGTTTTGTTTATATACAGATTTTGAATAAGACAATATATAACATGACTAGCGTAATTCAAACTTTCGAACATATCGTTCATATACAACTTGAATTAGAATAGTATACCTGCGGCATTTCAAATTTATATATTCCTCACATTTCTAGAAATATAAATATGTATATATTAGAATCCCAAGAACAATATTCCAGAAGAGTCTAGAAACAGAACAACAGAACATAGAAAGGAAGGATATACAACTGCTAGCCTTTATTAAAATTTAGTTCTTATTTGTTTCTGATAATAGGGGGAAACACCCCCTAAAAGTCATACGAAGTTTCAAGCCCCTATTTACAAAAATGTGGAATTTCGCATTTTTTGCCAGAAGACAAATCACGGATGCGTGTTTATTTGTTTTTTTGTTGTTTTTTTTTTTCCCAGGGGTGATCGTATCGACTCAGTGGTCCTAGAATGTCGCGAAAGGGCTCATTCTAACGGAAATTAAAAGTTCTAGTACCCTTTTTAATTGACCAAAAAATTGGAGGGCACCTAGGCCCACTCTCACGCTCTTTTTTCCCAAAAGTCACCGGATCAAAATTATGAGGTAGCCATTTTATTCATCATAGTCGAAAAACCTAATAACTATGTTTTTAGGAAGACTTACTCCCCTGCAGTCCCCGTGGGAGGGGCTGCAAGTTACAAACTTTGACCTGTGTTTACATATAGTAATGGTTACTGGGAAGTGCACAGACGTTTTCAGGGGGATTTTTTGGTTTGGGGGGTATATTTGAGGGAGAGGGTTACCGGGGAGGATCTCTCCATGGAGGAACTTGTCATGGGAGAAGAGACTTTCAATGGAGGGGGCACAGGATTTTCTAGCATTATTTAAAAAAAACAATGAAAAATAAATATGAAAAGTTTTTTCTACTCAAAGTGAGAAGCAGCATTAAAACTTAAAACGAACAGAAATTATTACGCATATGAAGGCTTTACCTCCTCGTAATACCTCACTCTTTACGCTAAAGTATTTTTAGTAATTTCAACTATTTATTCTACAGCCTTTGTGATTCAGGGGTCATTCTTAAGGAACTAGGACAAAATTTAAGGTTTAATGTGAAGAGCGAGGTATCAACGAGGGGTGAGCCCCCTCATATACGCAATAAAAACATACGAATATAGAAGTTCGCTACGTAATTTAATTCGTAAGCTACGTATATTTTTTACTTATGAAAACGTTCGTAAAAAATTATAAGCTATAGTTGCCTTTTTAAGTAATCAAAAAATTGGAGGGTAACTAGGCCTCCTCCCTCGCTCCTTTTTTCTCAAAATATTCCGATTAAAATATGAAAAAGTCATTTAGCCCCAAAAAATGAATTTGAAAATTTCGTTTTAATTATTTATGTGCGGAGAGCCAAGATTAAACCATGCATTAATTAAAAAAAAAAACGGCCAGAAATTAAACAAAAAAAACAAGTATTTTTTAAATGAAAGAAAGGAGCGACATTAAAACTTAAAACGAACAGAAATTACTCCGTATTTGAAAAGGGCTTTTCCTCCTCAACGCTCCGCTCTTTACGCTAAAGTTGTTTACTGTTTTAAAATGTAGAGTTAAGAAAAAGAGTCAAACTTTAATCGTAAGGAGCAACATTAAAACCTAAAATAAACAGAAATTATTACGTATTTGAGGGGGTTCGCCCACTCGTCAACACCTCGCTCTTTGCGCTAAAGTTTTTTGTAGTATCAAAAGAGCTTTTTGTTCTAGTTAAATAACCTTGGTGATTCAGGGGTCATTCTAAAAAAAATTGGAATAAAATTCAAACTTTAGCGTAAAGAGCGAGGTATTAGCGAGAGGGTGAACCCCCTCATATGCGTAATAATTTCTGTTCGTTTTAAGTTTTAATGTTGCTCCTTACTTTCAGCTGAAAAAACTTGTTTTTATTTATTTCAAAACTAGATTCCTGTGAATGTCGTACGGTGAGCTAGCAATATGAGACGAATGAATATACGAATTAGGTTCTGTTTCAAAATTCAAAAGTTAATACTTTAGTTTGAAAATCCCGCAGTTTTTCAATGAACACAAATGTCGATGTCTTTGCATTGCTTGTCTTCTCTTTACAAGCCAGCTGTGCTTACCGTAAGAGGAATAAAACCTTTTAAACTATTATAAGTGAAGTCGCTCGACAGAAAAATTAGATAAATCCTTCACTCCCCCCACCAAAAAAAAATCTAAAACTCAGAAATGGGGGGGGATATGGCCCTGCGAAAATTAAGATTTACTATGAAATTGTTTAATAGTTCAAAATTCATTGGAAAAAAGAAAAGTATATTGAGCTATTGACATTCCGGTTTCTCCTAGAATACCATTAAATTCCTTAAAGAGGACATAAAAATTCTTCGACATCCGACACTGAATGAGTGTATGTTCCGTCATAAATTCCTAAAGGAAATACCAGATAGAGGGACGACAAGACCCCTTCCTCTTTAAGCTGATCAGGATCAGGGGACAATGTCACCAAATTTTGCATATCACTTTTGACGGGGGCATTTTACTTTTCTTTATTCTTTCTGTCAGAAATCTGTTGCATTTAGCGAGAGAATCATTATTTGAGCTTTGAACCTGTGTTGCCACTTATGCCGCATTTCGCGGCATTACGCCGCTATTCTGAGAGAAATGCCACATAAAATTTTGATCATGCCGCACGCCGCGATTATGCCGCGAAATGGCTTTTTATACCGCATTTGTTCCTGTATGTAAAATTTGTCCAACTTTAAGATTCTTATCTTTCGCAAATGTCTTTGTTGCATAAAATGGGGATTTCAAAGTTTCTCGGAAGTCAACTACGGAACTTAATTAATGACCCGTCGGTCGGCAGCTTGTCCCCTGGGAGGCCAGTGTGTTCGAAGGGGGTTGAGTTATTTTTGCGGATTTGACGAAACTTTGACGTTTGAGTTTCTCAGTTCTTCTCATGACTTCATGACCTCTGTCAGCTCAGCCCAAGTGTTTTCAAGTTAGCAATAAGGACCAGACAGACTTGTCTTATTTCACAGGATTGTCTGATGGTAAGTAGTAACTATATTTAAGTAGCCTAGGTGTCGTAAGAACCGTTATTAGCCGAAATGTGTGGGGGGGGGGAGGAGGTATTTATCGACTGGCTGGTCATTTTTACCGACTGTTTTATGCAGACCAAAACGACTATTATTGAGAAAAAACGACTGTTTTGTCAAAAATTCGGCTGATTTTAAGAAAAACAACTATTTTCAAGAAGAAATTGACTGTTTCTACGAAAAATCTACTGTTTCCAAGTAAAAAATTGACTGTTTTCACGAAAAATAGCGGCGCTGCGCGTTGATTCGGTTACTTTTTATCGACTGGCCGACAATATTCGGGGGGGGGGGGGGGGTTGCGCCCCGCCTCCCACCTAGTCGTTATGGCCCTGGATGTAGTCAGGTCAGAAAGAGTTTATTGAGCCAAAAAGTACTGGCCTATCCTAGGGGGTGGGCGGCTTCTATGATCTGTTTTCTGTTTACCAAAATGCGTGTTTTAACTAGTTGCCAGTTCGTTACTTTATCATTTCAAAATTCGAATTCATCATGTGGTATCAACGAGAGGTGTAGCTCTTACCGAAAGTTTTGAAAGCCCGATTCTCACTAGAAGAGGCTAGAATACGCTCACTTTTCCATTAAAAAAGCTGGCAATCAAACACTCCATGGTAAGGAACTGTATGTAAGGAGCGATCCGGCTCAATAATAACTGAAACTCTAGGAAACAGAACTTTGGTGGTACCAATAGATACGTCAAAAGAATCAGATTTTTATACTGACTTTATATAAATAAATTTCATCCAGTTTAGTCTTACCCATCAACAGAGGCGCCATTTGGACCAAATCTTGGGGTGGGCATAAACTCCATCTTGCCCCCCCCCCTCCCGACTCACTTCGTGCCACGTTAATCATCTAGGAAATGGGCATTTGACAGAACTCGAGAATTTTATTATGTATCTTACCTACTTTCAAAGTTTACAATAATTAATAGCAAATAGCGTAATTACCCCAAGGGTCATCAAGTAATTACGCTCTTTGGTTAATAGGCGTGCAGTAATTTCAAATCAATTGGACAGAATGGATTATTTTGGACATGATGGATTATTATGGCCGGCAAAGGGCTCTTTGTGGTGGAAGCCTGGGCCCTCCTGGAAAATCTGGGGTGGGCATTTTCCCACCCCTGACCCCCACCCCCAAATGGTGCCTCTGCCCATCAAAAGTTAAAGTCCGAGAATGTTTGCAATATTTTCGACAAAAGCGGGAAATAACCCCTATGCCTCATAGGCTCTTAATGAAAATCACGCCATCAGATACAGCATATCAAAAAGAGGTTTCAAGCTGCTATCTGCAAAAATGTTGAATCTTGTATTTTCTGCGAGAAGAAAGATCACGAATGCATGTTTATTTGTTTTTTTCTTTTTCTTTCCAGGGGTGACTGTATCGACCCAGTGGTTCTAGAATTTTGCGAGGGGGCTCATTCTAACGGAAACTAAAAGTTCTAGTGCCCTTTTTAAGTGACAAAAATGCTGGAGGGCAACTAGGCCCACTCCCACGTTCATTTTGTCTCAAAGTCACCCGAACAAAATTTTGAGATAAAAATCAGATAAATACATCTTTGAGGATGACTTAATTCCTCACAGCCCCAGGGGAAGGGCTGCAAGTTGTGAACTTTGCCCATTGTTTGCATATAGTATTGGTTATTGGGAAGTATACAGACGTTACCAGGGGAGATTTTTCTGGTGGGGGAGGGTCTCGTTGAGAAGGTTACGTGGGGGGATCTTTCCTTGGAGTAATTTTTATCGAGAAAATAAATTTTCCAAGAAGGGGTGCCGGAATTTCCAGCATTATTTAAAAAAACGATCAGAAATTATATAATAAAAAAATAAGTTTATTCAACTGAAAGTAAGGAGTAACATTAAAACTTAAAACGAACAGAAATTGTTATGCATATTAGGGCACCTACATCTTAAACTGTGGTTCAAAACTTTAGTTCATAAATTTAAATCTATATAGACTGCACAATTTTTACCTAAGAAGCTTGGAAAAACTGGAAAATTCTTAATTTCAACCATGATAAAACTATGTAAGTTTAAAAATAAACAGAAACTAATCTAAACAAATATTTTCTGGAAATTAATATTTCATAGAAAAGTGAAGAGCTATATTAAAATCTAAAAAGGCAGAATTCGAGCCATATAATGATTTAAACTAAAACAAATAGAAAAATTATATGAATGAATAACTTGAACCCAAAACAAACAGATTTTAAGTGAATAATGAATTCAAAAAATGAATACAAATTGCAACAAAGTGAAACCCTCTGAAAGCTAGAATGCTGCTTGTACAATACTGAAAACAGTTTAGGACATTTTAAAAGGTTTGAACAGTAAATCCGTTTAAAAACGATTGGCATTAATATATCCTTTCTTTTGATTGTAGTCTTTTCAAATGCACAAAAATTAGTTGGTAAATCATTTATTGATTTTCTAATTCATATTTTGCTTGAACAAACTAAACAGATTGCTTGAAATATTAATAATTTCGTGTTAAAGCTCTTTTTTCAGCTTCAGTTTCCAAAGATTTTAAACAAAATAGAGTCAAAGAGAAAAGGCTTGGGCAGAAAAATTCCTTTAAAAATCGTAAAAGTGAATATTACACTCGAAGGTTTTAAGAGATGTTTGCTCTTTCTTGTAACTGTTATTAGTGTTGTGATTAGTTTCTCGTTTTTCCCTTTTTTCATTTTGGGACAAACAAAATATTGGCCCAACCTTTTAAAGGGTTAAAGGGGTCAAAAGCCCAAGTAAATTTTTTAAAAGTTTCAGTAAAATTGTAAGTGCTTAGTAAAATTTTGAACTTGTATGTCTCCCGGCATAAAGGCCGTTCCTTTTATGCTTGGAGGGATATACCACAACTTTGGAGGTATAACCAACAAAACTTGTGGCATCTTCAGAGACCAAGTAAATAATGTGCAAATCATTTTGGGTGCAAACACATTTTGCCTAGTATAAAGAGACTATAGGTTCCCTTTTCCTCAGGAATATTTAATAGTAGGCTCCTAAAATAGTAGGCTCCTATTCATTAGACAGTTCGTAGTTAATTTTAACTTGCTTTCGATTTCAATGCCTGACTTAGTTTTCCTTAAATGGCATGTCCAGTTGTAAACATCTGCAGTCTTGTTAGATTAACACAAGATCGCTAAACATCTTTCCACACTTTCTGTCATTTCCCAACTGCCCTTTATCTGTTTAGCATCTTGCCGTCTTTCCAGATGTGTCAATTTGTAAATTGATTCCCAAACAGTCAATCCTTTGTCAATCCAATTTTTCAGTAACTTCAAAACAAAGGTCCTAATTGAAGCACCTAAGATATAATAAAGCAAATATACTCCAAATAAATTAGTATTACATTTGTAATTGCTGGCTTTGATATTCTTGCGGAAATGCGCGTTAAAAGTAAATTAACGTAGTTGTATCACCCTAAGCAAGCTAAAACTACGAGGATGCTTGAATGGGTATGGGTGCCTAAGCCTTTTTAGGTTACAACTTGGCAATTCTTGTTTGTAGAATATGGAGAACTCTACCCAAAACTATCTTAAAGACTACCAAGAAAATACAGAATTTTGGGACCACAACACGCGTATTAGAGATCCAAAACTTTCTGTTGCTATTAAAAAAAAAAAAAAATAGTTACTCTGAAGAAATTAGGCCATGATTAGATATACCCTCAATACATTTTTTCCCCTTTTTTCCTTCTTTTTGTTACTGTAAGTAGCAATTCGAGTTCATGGCACGTTACCGCTAAAGTGGAGCAGCTGCCCCCCTTCTCTAGAGAACCAAAAGTACATGCAATAAATTTAAAACTATTTTAAAATCCGCCAAAAATAGGAAATTTGTTTGGTAACAGAGGCCGGTTTTCAAACTTTTATCCCCATACAGAAATATTCGCAGGCTAATTCATCTTCTTGAAAGTTTATGTGGGCATGCTGGTCCCAGGTTTTTACTTTTACTTTTTGAAAATCGGCAAAACCCAATATAGAGTAAACGCGAATAATTGGTAAATGTAGCCATTACTGTAAGTGAGAGCCAAGGCCCCTATCCAGGGGGAGGGTAAGGGGGTTTCTGGCCCTTTGAATGCTTAAAAGACTCTTAAAACGCTAGAAAAACATTAAAAATTTTTTGATGTGGTTATAAAGTTCTTTGTACCCACTTTCCCTTTTATGAACAAAAACGCTGAATACGGTCCTTGTGACAAAGATGGTCTTGACTGAAGTCAGACTTTCAGCATTCGGATCTGTTCTCCTTTGGATCTAAACTCAAATTAGCAGCTTGCTAGGATCAGGATCCAAAGTAAAAGTCAGTATAGTAGCTTACTCTGTGGTCCAGTATTCGTCGAAAGTCAATGAATAAAATAAAAGGAAGGCTCCTATATATAAGACAAAAAGATTACAAATAGCAAAAATAAATAAATAAAAACATGTAAAAACAAGAGCTAAGAGCTCATATGGCACTTGTGATGAGGTCGGAAGAGCCAAGAGCTCGTACGGTATGAGCTCTAGCAAAATTCTAAGAATCAATATATTGACTTAAAAGGAAAATCAGAGGCTTAATGAGGGTTGGGATTTAAAATTAGATCTCTGAGAAACAAGGTCCCTCTAAATATCAAAATTCATTACGATCTGATCACTCACTCGTAAGTTAAAACTACCTCATCTTTTCTAATTTTTCCGTTTTATTTATATCAATCAGCTATCTAGAACTTGTGCCTATTCTTCCCATCAGTTTCATCCGATTTCACCACTCTAAGTGTTTTCCAAGATTTCCAGTTTCTAAGCCTCCACCCCCATATGTCCCCAGATCCGATTCGAAATGAACATGGAGCATCTGAGACATAAGATCTTTCTGTATATGAATTTTCATCTGATCAACCGTTTGAAGATACAAATACTTCATATTTTCTAATTTTTCTCAATTACCCCCCCCCCCCCCCGAATCCTCCAAAGAGAGCAGATCCAGTCCGTTTGTGTCAGTCACGTATCATGGACTTGTGCTTATTTTTCCCACCAAGTTTCATCCTGGTTTCTCCACCCTAAGCGTTTTCGTAGATTTCCGATCACCCCCCCCCCCACTCTGCCCAATAACACTGGATCCGGTCAATAATTAAAATAAGAGATGTAATTTACGAGGTACTTCTAAATATGAAATTTCATTAAGATCCAATCACTCATTCGTAAGTTTAAAATACCTTATTTTATCTAGTTTTTCAGAATTGACCCTCCCCCAAACTCCCACAAAGAGAACAGGTCCATTCTGGTTACGTCAATTACGTATCTAAGACTCATGCTTAGTTTTTCCACCAAGTTTCATCCCGATCCCTCCACTCTAAGCCTTTTATATGATTTTAGGTTTCCCCCTCCAACGCCCCCCCCCTCAATGTCACCAGATCTGGTCAGGCCTTAAAATAAGAGCTTTGAGACACAATATCCTTCTAAATATCAAATTTCATCAAGATCCGATTACTCGTTCGTAAGTTAAAAATACCTCATTTTTTCCGAATCAACCGTCCCCCCACTCTCCTCTAGATGGTCAAATCTGGGAAAAAACAATTTCTAATTTAATCTGATCTGGTCTCTGATACTCCTGCCAAATTTCATCATCCTAGCTTATCTGGAAGTGCCTAAACTAGCAAAACCGGAACAGACAGAGAGACCAACAGACCGACCGACAAACCGACAGAATTTCCGATCGATATATGTCACTTTGTTAATATCAAGTTTTTTATTACGATAACTGTCACCGTGCTAATTAAAATTCCTGAAATGTATATTGACAGTTTAATATCTATTAATATTCGATCCTCGGAGTCTCAGCGATTTGGGATTTATTAATGTCACAAAGGAGAAAGCGTTAAAAATGTATTTTGTCTTCAATAAAGCGCAAGTGACCTTTTGGTCTTTGAAGGCTTAAGGACCATCCCTACCCCAGTTTGTGATAGCTTCTGTTCATTTTAAGTACGAGCATTGAAGTTTCTTTTCGTTTTGGGTTTTATTTATTTGTTGGTAGTGATTTGTGTTAGTTTCAAGCATGAATTGTTAGCTGACTTCATTTCTGCTCGTTCTTTTTTTAATATAGCTGTTTGCATTTCCTTCAAAACTACTTCCGTGGAAAACATTTTTCTGGCTAAGTTGGTTTTTAATTGAAATAGCTTATTTGGTTTAATAAAGGTGGTATTTGTCAAAATTCTTCTCGATTTCCTTCTTAAAGACCAAAATTTTGGCTTGCTATATACATTTAAGATACAATTTTGCAGCACATTTTGATTTTAGTTTATACATAGAACTTGTATGAATATTGTAAGAATTGTAAGAATTGGATCCTAAATCAAAATTTAACATTCATATGTGTCAGAAATGAACTTTACCCCCACCCCTATATAGGCTATACCAGATCAGAGTATGTCCTTGCACATTAAGGGGGATAGGGGTAAAGTTCAGAGCTACCTCTATAGTCGGAATTGTGTCCTGAATCCAGATTCAACATTCATTTAGGCTACATCGGAAATAAACTTTACCCCTACCTTTTATATACCAATTCAGGGTAGGCCTATATTTCAATTCAGAGTATATATTTGTACGTTAGGGGTGGCGGTGGGGGAATCTTAAAAAATATATTAATCTTCAAAAGGAACTATCAAGAGAGAGAGAGAGAAAAAAAAAATAGTTAAACACATTTGAAGGTGCTTCCACTATACTTCAACCTAACCTGGGTAAAATTCTAGTTAATTGACATCTTGCTATCCCAGAATGGGTTTAGGTTAGGAAAATGAAACTTTCACGGATGAATTTACAGACTAAAGTATGTCCCGGGAAGGTATGTTGAAGCAACTACCTCCACTCCTTCTCCCTCTAGAGGGCCCTGTCCTTTGATGACTTAAAAATGTGTGCGTTATAAAAGTTAAACCTTGCCAAATAGATATTCTGCTTAATTGAAGTACAACAAAATTGTTTTCAGCTTCATAACTTTGCCCAATTCCATTTTATAAGGTTTTAAAGATAGGCTATGCAAATGCTTTTCCTAACTTTTGAAAAAAAAATATTGATATGGCTCAAAATTTTACTCAAATAACAGGAATTGCATTTTTCAGAACTAAAGCCAGAGAAAAAGCAACTAGTAACTTAAAATTAAGGTAAAATGTTTTGTCAAAATTTCTATAGGTATAGATCTGTCATGAAGGCAAATTTCAGGGCCCTCTAAAGGGAGAAGGAGCGGAGGTGGGTACTTTAAAATACTTTCCCGGGACATACTTTAGTCTGTAGACCCATCCATGAAAGTTTCATTTTCCTAACCTTAACCCTTTCCGAGATAGCAAGAAGTCAATTAACTAAAATTTTACCCTAACCCGTTCTGTTCGAGGGATGGGGCAACTGGGGCAGTTGCTCTGAGTGCCGTGGCATAGAAGGCGTCGCGGCGGGAGAATTGACCATTTTAATCTAATTTTTCACTTTAATTTGGCTTTATTTTTCTTATTTTTGAGTAGGGAAGCAAGGGGAGGGGGCTATAATTAACTTTTCTCCAAACACCATCAACCCCAATAATGAATGAACATAATGAATAATGAACCCTCGGACGGCAAGTTATTTCCCCAAACGTCACTCACCATCCAGATTACGACAGCCTCGAGCTGTTTCTGAGCCTATCCCAGTTTTGTCCCCCATTCGCTGCGTTACTTCCAGATATGAAAAAACCTTTGTCCCCTTCATCACAGGAAAAATAAATAAAATAGCCAACTAGTTTCTCCCCCCCCTTATTTTCATGTGAGGTGCTTTAAGTCGTTGCACTAATTTGCTTGCTCCCCGCTGTTTTGGTTTAGTTTCCCTTTTAATCATATGTGTTTTTCGTGTGTTTTATGCTTCGTTCTTTTTTTTGTGAGTTTTTGGACTTTTTTTAGTGTTCCTTTTAATTTGTGGATATATATGTTTATTTTTTGTTCTTTTCTGTATTATTAGATTTTTTTGTCCCCTTCCCTTTTTTTCTGACTTGTATTTGTTCAAGTTTAGATTGACAATTTTTTTTTTTTTACTCATAATTTGATCATTCATTATTATTAGTGTTTTTTGCTTTGTTTGCTTTGTTAGTCGACTCCGAAGTCCGAATTCGGTCCTTTGAGGGCTTGTGATAGTGATCTTTTCGAAATAAATATCTTATCTTATCTATCTTTACCCCAGGACCGGCTCTGCCCCCTCTGTTTCCTAATGTGCATATATTTAGCGTAAATTATTGCTTGGGTCATTCCCCAGAAGAGTGGTTCTCAAACTTATTTAGACACTGTACCCCTTTTTACCCAAACTTTTTTTTAGGTAGCCTACACCTCAGTTACCGCTACAAAGTAAACTATGGCTATAATATAGGCCTAATTGAAATTGTCAGTCCTAAAGGTAATGAGTTGTTTCTTTTTTGTTAGCCGGCCACTTACCCCTTAAAAATTTGCGTACCCCCAAGGGGCGCGTGTACAACAGTTTGAGAACCACTGGCCTAGAGAACTAACTGTAGAGAAAGGAACATGCTAAGAAAACAATTGTCGTTTCATAACCTGCAGAATAGTCATGGTTAACATATTTTGCATATACTTTGCCTCCCTATACTTTGCCCCTCCCCTCTAATGTATAAATAGAGCCAAAATTATGTATTTTAAATGCATTCGGCCACCATAACTTATTTTTCCAGTTTTTATTTCGCCACAGTTGATTCAATTTACAGGCACACTCACAGCCTACATAGACATTGTCTATATAGGCTTTGGGTACACGGGTTGAATAAAGAGTGACGCACTGCGAGAATAGCTGGAAAATATATTTGGGTTATATATTCGCGCATCGTCTGGGGGGGGGCTGGGGGTAAACTATAGCGAGGCTGAATGCAAAATGTGTTATACTATTCTTATTCTGTATACTGTGATGTTAGAATTTTTTTATTAGTATGTTTCCACCTCTCCAGTTAGTTCTCTAGGAAAATACCGTCTGGGTATTTCCCAAGTATTTGGCCACGAACCTCTATTGTTTCAACCCGTGTACTCCAAATCCATGGTTGCCAGTGTTTCGACGGAAACAGTTTAAAAAATAGAGTTGGGACTAAGTCAAACTTTACCGTAAGGAGAATTACTCAGAGGAGGGGACAGCCCTTTTCATATACGAAATAATTTCTATTCGTTTTAAGTTTTAATGTTGCTCCTTACGTTTAGTTAAAAAAATTTACTTAAAAATTATTTTCTGAAAGTTTTTCAACTAATGCAGATTTGTGGCTCAACTTACATGAAAATTTAAAATATAATTTGCATATTACTTTTGGCAAAGTATCCCCCCCCAATGTAAAGTTTTATTTGGAAAGCTCACCTCCAGAAACTACCCTATCAATATGAAAATCTTCCCGTATAAAATACCCGCTGCCCCACCGGAAATAATTCCCTCGAAAAAATATTTGTATAATTCCCAATAACCAATAAACAATGTAAACACTAGCCAGAGTTCAAAGCTTTTAGCCTTTGCCTCGTAGGTGTCGAGGGGTCAAATTATCTTTAAAAACGTAGCTATTAAATTTTTTAAATATTTTAAACCAAAATTGGCTAAAAGACCTTTCCCCAGGGTCTGTTGGTGATCGTGTTATTTCCAGAGCCATAGTTATTTGGCCTTTCAACTATGCTGAACGAAATGGTCATCTCAAAATTTTTACCGGATGATTCTAAGAAAAAGGTGGAGGGGTGTATTTGCCCTCTAATCTTTTTGGTCTCTTAAAAAAGAGCACTAGAACTTCAATTTTCCTTCAGACAATCCCTCTCCCAATATTTAAGGACTACTGGGTCGATATCATCTTCCCTGAGAAGAAACAAAACAAACAAATAAACAACAACAACAAATAAACAAGCATCCGTGATCTTTCTTCTGGCTAAAAAGATGTGATTTTCATTAAAATTATTTGACTTATAGCGGTCTTTCCCCCTTGTCTCGCATATCAGGCAAATTTTCTCAGGCTGGTAGCTTTTGATGGGTAGACTAAAATTCAATTAGATTTATATTTTTGAAATCATGATAAAAAGCCAGTTCTTTTTATATATCCATTGTTGTCAAAATGCCGTTATTTTTTAAGTTTTGGTTACTATTGAACCAGGTCGTTCCTTATTGTCCATTACCACGAACTTTTTGACCTATTCAAACTAACAAAATTCACCTTGTCTCCGTGGCTACTACTTTCATTGTGATTTGATATTCAGAATGCGGAGTTTTTGTTAACTTTTTGATCTGAGTTGGTAATAAGGATGCATTTCTGGCTTTTAGAATCTGGATGACAAGAAGGGGATAACCATAGCTCAAGACACGGATGATAATATTATTGTGGTCCAAGACTCCAAGGAAGGTAAATGACCAAATAGATATAATAAAGTAGTCGCAATATGGCTGTGCAAAGGATAGATCAGGAACGCTAAGATCGTTAAGTTGAAACTCTCAGGGCTACTGCTACTTCTACAATTATTAGATGCACTAATAGAGTATAAAGTAAAAACTTTCGAGAAATTTTAGATTGAAATAAAAAAAAATGAAAAGGCACAATGTAGCTGCTGGTTTTCAAAGTCATAAAGCGCATATTTCTGCAAGTACCATTACAAAGCCGCCCTTAGCGCTCGAAAAAGGAAAGAAAAAAAAAGTAAAGTGAAATGCCAGAAACATTTAACTAAAACCAAAGCAGTGAAAATCTCATTCAGAAATTAGATAATGCAAACAGTCTTTTGCTAGCGATTGATGCAGTCTGTCTAATGACCGGGTTCTTATTAGTTGTAGCAACCACGCCAATGATGGGAGACCGTGAAGTTAGAAAACAATTCTTGCTTCATGATATTCAGAATAATTATAGCTAATCCCGTTTTTCATGCAAACCCGCTGTACTTACCCCTCCCCCCTAATGTACAAAAACGAAGCCCAAATTATACAAGTCAAATGCATTCTGTCACCTGTCACTTATTTTCCGGTTCTTGTTTCGTCACAGTGATTCAATTTATAGGAACACAGGTTGAATTAAGAAGCCGCATTGGGAGAATATCGGGGAAATATATAATTTGAGCTATATATTTGCACATTAGGAGGGGGCTGGGGGAAGTATAGCGGGTCTGCATACAAAATATGTTAGCTATAATTATTCTGTTTTCTGTTTTCTAACTTCACTTCATGAGTTTGGTCGCTATAATTAACTTCTTTGGTGTGGTCGCTATAATTATCAAGTACCCAGATTCGCTTTAAAACTGCGAGTTGGTATTGTTTTCAAATTGCATAATTTTTTCCTGGAGAAATTAAGGAGTGACATTAATACTTAAAAGAACATAAATTATTGCTTATCGGACAATAGGGGAACTAGCCTACCTGTTACTCATCCCTCGATCTTTACTCTGAATTAAATAAAAAAATAAGTTTTTTTAAATGAAAGTAAGGAGCAACATTAAAACTTAAAATGAACAGAAATTACTAAGCATATGAAAGGGGCTTTTCCTCCTCAACGCCCCGCTCTTTACGCTAAAGTTTAACTCTTTCTCTTAACTCTATTTTTAAAACAGTAAGAAACTTTAGCGTAAAGAGCGGGGCGTTGAGGAGGAAAAGCCCCTTTCATATACTTAGTAATTCCTGTTCGTTTTAAGTTTTAATGTTGCTCCTTACTTTCATTTAAAAAAACTTGTTTTTTTATTTAATTTCTGGACATTTTTGAATTAATGCATGTTTTGATCTTGGCTCTCCGCACATAAATAATTAAAACGAAATTTGCATATTAATTAATTGCAATTAATCGGAAGATTTTGAGAAAAAGGAGCGAGGGAGGAGGCCTAGTTGCCCTCCGAATTTTTGATTACTTAAAAAAGCAACTAGAACTTTTAATTTTTTACAAACGTTTTCGTTGGTAAAAAATATATGTAACTTACGAATTAATTTACGTAACGAACTTTAATATTCAATGTTTTTATTGCGTGTATGAGGGGGCTCAACCATCGTCGATACCTCGCTCTTTACCCTAAAGCTAAAATTTTGTTCCAATTCCTTAAGACTGACCTCTGAATCACAAATGTCGTAGAATACATAGTTGAAATTACTGAAAATACTTTAGCGTAAAGAGTGAGGTATAACGAGGAGGTAAACCCCTCATATGCGTAATAATTTTTGTTCGTTTTAAGTTTTAATGCTGCTCCTTACTTTCAGTGGAAAAAACTTTTCATATTTATTTTTTCATTGTTTTTTCAAATAATGCTAGAAAACCCTGCGCCCCCTTCATTTAAATTTTCTTCCCCCATGACAAGTTTTTCCATGGAAATATCCTCCCTCGTAACCCCCCTCAAATCTCCCCCCTAAACAAAAAAAATCCCCCTGAAAACGTCTTTACATTTCCCAGTAACCATTACTATATGTAAACACAGGTCAAAGTTTGTAACTTGCAGCCCCTCCCACGGGGATTGTGGGTGAGTAAGTCGTTCCTAAAGACATAGTTATTAGGTTTTTCGACTATGGTGAATAAAATGGCTATCTCAGAATTTTGATCCGGTGACTTTTGGGAAAAAATGAGCGTGGGAGGGGGCCTAGGTGCCCTTCAATTTTTTGGTCACTTAAAAAGGGCACTAGAACTTTTAATTTCCGTTAAAATGAGCCCTCTTGCGACATTCTAGGACCACTCAGTCAATACGATCCCACTTGGAAAAAAAACAACAAAAAACAAATAAACACGCATCCGTGATCTGTCTTCTGGCAAAAAATGCGAAATTCCACATTTTTGTAGATAGGAGCTTGAAACTTCTACAACAAGGTTCTCTGATACGCTGAATCTGATGGTGTGATTTTGTATGTATTGTGATTGTATGACTTTTAGGGGGCGTTTCCCCCTATTTTCTGAAATGAGGCAAATTTTCTCAGGCTCCTAACTTTTGATGGGTATAATTGATCTGGATGAAACTTATATATTTAAAATCAGCATTAAAATGCGATTCTTTTGATGTAACTATTGGTATCAAAATTCCATTTTTTAGAGTTTCGGTTACTATTGAGCCGGGTCGCTCCTTACTACAGTTAGTTACCACGAATTGTTTGATTTTGAAGTTTTGTCCCAATTCTTTAAGAGCTACTCCGGAATAAAAAAAGCTGCTGAATTTTAATAAGAAAATTCTAAAAGTATTGAAAAAATTTAGTGTCTGAAAAAACTTTTATGCTCAATATCTGACCTTTTTAAAATCCTGCTGCGGAATCCCCATCTCAGTGTAAAATTCGCCTGCAAAATTCCCTTGAAAACTTTGTTTTCCGAAATTCTTTCTGTGGAATATCTTTCCCCCATCGCATAAAACAAACTTCTATGGACTGTGGGGTGTCTTGTCATTCCCATAGACATAGGTATTGGATATTTCTACAATGCTTAATCGAATGGCTCTTCCAAATTTTTATCAGATGACTTCGGGGAAAAAGGAGCTTGGGTGGAGGCTAGTCTCCCTCCAATCTCTTTGGTCACTAAAAACAGGCCCTAGAACTTTCGGTGTTTGTTCGAACAAGCCCTATTCCGACATTCCAGAACCATTGGCTTTATACGATCATCCCTGGGCAAAATTCAACTCGGATCCATAATCTTTGTTCTGGCAAATAACACAAAATTTCCTTTGTAGCTATGAACTTGATACTTTTATAGGAGTGTTCTCTGACATCTAATGAATCTAATATGTTCATAATATGTTCATAAGCTGAATCTAATGGTGTTGTGTTCATTAAGATCATTTGAACTTTTCTCTTTTCTGAAAATAAGGCAAATTTTCTCAAAGTTTTGGCCTTTTGATCGGCAACATTAAAGTTAACAAATTTTTGGTTATTTGGATTCAGCATTGAAGCCAATGCTTTTGTTCTATCAATTCTTATCAAAATTCCCTTTTTTACAGCTTTGATTACGTTTGGGCCGAGTCGCTCCTTACTCACAGTTCGTACCACGAACTGTTTGATAAAAAAGAATGCTAGTTTATTCTCGTTGCATTAAATCGTAAAACATAGGGTTGATAAAAAATTTCTTATTATCTCATTCCTAAGTATTCATATATTTATTTTTAAATTTCAGTTGCCTCCCTTAAAGGTTCTTTTAAGCCATTTATCGTGGAAATTGAAGTTGGTTTGTCAATCAAAACTAAATGATTTAGGTATTCAAAGGCATGGAAAGCCAAAGTAGTCCAAATTTTCATTTTTATTTTTAGACGTTTGAGAATTATTCGTACTTTTGTGCTTGCCCAACAACACTCAGGAAGTTTGCTCTGTTTGAGAAAAACCGGTCAACCGTCTGAGAAAAAATTAGGTTTGTCTCAATAAGAAAACTACGATGCTAGTTTTCCACCACAAACATCAAAAACAGGAAGAACAATAGAGAATTCTTTCCGCAAGATAGTGGAAATCTAATTTGAATGAATATCTTGGCCCTATGTCCCAAGGCCGTCCTCAGAAAACCATAAACATATAAAAGAAGAAAAGCTTACAATAGCAAACGACCAATAAAACTAAAATGGAAATTTCTTCAAACAGTCCCAGTATCTTTACTTCAGTGAAGTTCAACTGGGACTCAACCTAAAACAAAACTGCCTGAAAGGGGAGAAAGGACATGAATAGGTTTGAAACGAGCTTATGTCAAACGTAGGCCTATGCTATTTGAGGAATATGGTAGGAGGGGGACAGAGCCTGATGATATTTTTGAAATCAATCATGGATCTGAATATAACAATTATAAACTACTCGTGTGCGGACAAACTATCGTTGATGCCTTGCTTAAAGGTGTATCTAATAATTTCATACTGTTGAGGCAGTTGCAAAAAGAGTGTATCGAGGGTAAAATCAGTAGGAATCTGGACGATCAAAGTATCTTTCAATACATTTACGATATGCTCCGCTGTGTTGGTCGACAATGGACGACCGCTGTATATAAACAGCCCTGTATTTGGTACTTGTCAGTTATTCGAAACGGATTCAAGAGTTACGCAGTGTAATATCTAACAATAACCATTTTGCCCCTCTGGAATTGGTTATCATATGCTTGTTTTGAATGAGAAAATCTACGATCCGGCTATATTTTAACTAAATATTTAACATATAGTTTTGGTTAGGGGTTAGGTTAGGTTGGGTTTCCATAAAAAAAAATTCTAAAGTGCTATTTTATCATCATGTTTTTTATATTTCAATACGATTTACCTTACTTTACTTCTTAGGTGTGTTTAAAATAACCGACAAGTATTGAATTAAATAAAATTCGTTCATCTGTTGCCATTTTTCAATTCCAAGAATATCTACATAAAGGTTTACTGTTAGGAATGGCTACGATAGAATATCTGTCTTGGGGCCAAATGTGACTGAAAAAAATCATTAAAAAGTCATTTTTAGTTTAAAAAATCAGAGCAGTTTGGCCTGAGATCAGCGGTTTTTGTCTTCATATTTGTTTTATGCTCACCATTGCTTCCAGATTAACATAGTTTTGCTAATAAAATGCTATGGTAGTTGCATTCATTTACATTTGCATCACATTAAAAAAACGTCAAGTCTGACATATTGTATTAGGCCATTGCCTTTTCTAAACATTTTTAAAATCTAAAATTTGTCTTGTACTTAGTTATCGATAAATTTTAAGGGAACAGATTAAAAGGAAGAAAAAGAAGAAGAAACACCAAGAAGCCAATACCCTATCGAACTTATGCATAGCTTCAATTTTAACTTTATTTATATCAAATAATCAATAACTGTATCTCTTTTAACATCCCTACAAAAGGCTCCATGATCTGTGAACGTAGGGAAAACAAAGTGAAAAATTTAATAAAAGTAGACAGCCAATACATCCGGGCAGCTTGCCTCGAACTCCCCCTTTGAAAAGCGCTGGGCATATGCACAATGTTTTCCTTACGAGGGTAAGTGGGCTAAAGTTTTTTGGATCGGCTGTGCAAAACGGTCAAATGGCTTAGTGCGAAGAATGCTTTTTCAACAAAAATTATTGTATATTTGTCGAACGTTACAAATTTTTGATTTTTTTTTCAGTTTTTCAGAAGGGAGAGATAAATACCCCCCTCCAGAAGGCTCTTCACACATACGCTGAAAGGAAAAAACTAGGGGTCACTCACTTTCTGCCACTTGGTATACATTTCGGAGTACCATTTTATAAAAATACGAAATTCCACATTTTTGTAGATAGGACCTTGAAATTTTTACAGTGGGGTTCTCTGATACATTGAATGTGATGGTATGATTTTTGTTACGATGACTTATGAGTTTTAGGGGGTGTTTTCCCCTATTTTCCAAAATAAGGCAAATTTTCACAGGCCCGTATCTTTTGATAGGTAAGACTAAATTTGATGAAACATATATTTAAAATCAGCATAAAAGTCCAATTTTTTCAATGTATCTATTAGCATAAAAATTCAGTTTTTTAGACTTTCGTTTACTATTGAGCCGGGCTGCTCCTTACTACAGTTCGTTACCACGAACTGTTTGTTTCCGTTTGGTAATGTTTTAATATTTTGCTGCATTCCATTATATATTTTTTTATATGAACCATTGTTTTCAGTGTTATTTTGCTCATTAAAATTGTGTTTCAAAAACTCATTTCCAGCTCGTGGCGATCGAACGTAGACACATTTCCAAATCTGCTCCCTTAGGACATTTAGATATATACCACTGCTTTCTCTTTTCTTCACATTGATTGTCCACATTTTACATTTTTAATTTATTCTTTCATTTTCTGTCCCTGGAAATTTACACTTCCAGGTCTGGCTAATGAAGAAACTTATATTCTTTGTGCGTCAGCATCCAGCAAAGGCGACTATATTGGTAACGTTGAAGTTAAGACATTGTAATTACCCTTTATGCCTTAGTATTTATTATTTAAATGAGTATTTATTACTAAATTTATTATTATTTTTAGTATTTTTTTATTATATATTTTTATTTTTTTATTTTATTTATATATTTTTTATTTATCTTATTCTCAGTATTATTTATTTATTATATTATTCTTAGTATTTATTATTTAAATTTAATTTATATTTATTTAAAAGCAATAGACACCTAACAAAATAGTACATAGACCTTTGTTACTGCATTGACTAATGCTTCTAATAACCGTATCCTCCGAAATCTCTCCCAGTAGTTCAGATCTAGATATCAAAAGTATTACTGGAATTTGCTCTTTAATTAAAGATATCCATGACCAATTCTATATTTTTCTATTTCCAAGCACGAACACAGCATTCGTGATATGATTATAAATTTTTTATGCTGGTGTGGACAAGAGAGTTACGCAAGATACATTACTTAACGAAGCATGTCTTACAAAAATCTAACCCCCCGCTCTTGGCTTCGGAAAGGAATTCGGAAAGGAATCTTGCCTGGAATTGGGCTTGTTCCAAGACAGGGTGATTGTGGGTGTTAACAAAGTTTTATGTCTTGTTACCGGGTTGAAATTACGACTTGTAAACGTTTGGAAAAAAAGAAATGAGATTCGTTCTAAAATAGAACTCAGAAAAGCAACATTTATAAGACTTATATTTTTTAATTTGTATACTGTTCGGAGTCTGGAATATTGCATTACTAAAAGTTCTTGTAAGTATCTGTTAGTTACATAAAACAATTAGGCCTACTTCTGAGGACTTGTGTTTTCAGTTAATGGGGGGAGGGAGGTGTAGCCCAAAAAGCATTTTTGAGCTGATGATTTGTTAAGTTACTTCTAATGCATCAAAATAAGGTAGAAATGGAGGTAAAATTCTAGTTAATTGACCTCTTGCTATCACGAAAAGGGTTTAGGTTAGGAAAATGAAACTTTCAGGGATGGGTCTACAGGCTAAACTATATCCTGGGAAGATATTTCAAAGTACCCACCTCGGTAAAATTTTAGTTAATTGACTTCTTGCTATCTCAGAAAGGGTTTAGGTTAGGAAAATGAAACTTTCAGGGATGAATCTACAGATTAAAGTATGTCCCGGGAAGGTATTTTGAAGCAACTACCTCCACTCCTTCTCCCTCTAGAGGGGCTTGACCTTTAAAGACCTTTAAAAATATATGGGTCACAAAAGTGAAACCTTGCAAAATAGGTCTTCTGCTTACTTGAAGTACAGCAAAATTGTTTTCAGCTTCATAACTTTGCTCAATTCCATTTTATAACGTTTTAAAGATATACAAATACATTTCCTAAATTTTGAAAGAAAACATTGAAATGGCTCATAATTCTACTCAAATAACAGGAGTTGCGTTTTTCAGAACTAAAGGTAGAGTAAAAGCAACTAATAACTGAAAATTAAGGTAAAATGTTGTTTTGTCAAAATTTCAATAGGTATGACCTGTCATGTAGGCAAATTTCAGGGCCCTCTAGACGGAAAAGGAGTGGAGGTGGGTACTGTAAAATACCTACCCGGGACATACTTTAGCCTGTAGACCTATCCATGAAAGTTTCATTTTCCTAACCTAAACCCTTTCCGAGATAGCAAGAAGTCAATTAACTAGAATTTTACCGAGGTATGTACTTCAAAATACCTTCCCAGGACATACTTTAGCCTCTAGACGCATCCCTGAAAGTTTCATTTTCCTAACCTAAACCCTTTCCAAGATAACAAGAAGTCAATTAAATATAATTCTACCGTAAATGTTATTGTATTCTTATTTATTCACGTTTATTCTAAATAAAAAGAGAGGATAGATTAATTCCTCCCCTTATACCCCTTTCCTATATTTATCTGAACGCCCATGTAGATTTAGACTAATTGGGAATTGAAATGTAATTTTCTCAGGCTTCTGGAATCCCCCAAACCAACACAGTGAGGGATATCACCCCTCCTTCCTAATAGCTGATGAGCAATAATACAAATTTTCAATTTATTTATTTACGTTTGACTCTTTCTCTCAACTCTGCTTTTTAAAACAGTACAAAACATTAGCGCAAAGAGCGGGGCGTTGATGAGGAACCAGCCCTTTTCATATACGAAGTAATTTCTGTTCGTTTTAAGTTTTAATGTCGCTCCTTACTTTCAGCTAAAAAAATTGTTTTTGTTTTTTATTTAATTAAATAAAAAAACTTATTTTTTTAGCTGAAAGTAAGGAGCGACATTAAAACTTAAAACGAACAGAAATTACTCCGTATATGAAATGGGTTGTCCCCTCCGCAATCCCCCGCTCTTTACGCTAAAGCTTTTAATTGTTTTAAAAAGTAGAATTGTGGCAAAGAGTCAAACTTTAGCGTAAAGAGCGAGTTTTTTATTTAATTTCTGAACGTTTTTGAATTAATGCATGTTTGGTTTTGGCTCTTCGCACATAAATTATTAAAATGAAATTTGTATATTAATTCTTTTTATGGCTAAATGGCTTTCTCTTAGTTTTGATCAGACGATTTTGAGAAATAAGGGGTGGAGAAGGAGGCCTAGCTGCCCTCCAATTTTTCGGTTACTTAAAAAGGCTACTAGAATTTTTAATTTTTAACGAACGTTTTTATTAGTAAAAAATATACGTAACTTAAGAATTAACTTACCTAACAAACTTTCATAACCTTATATTTTTATTATGTATACGAGGGGGTTTGTACCCTCGTTAATACCTCGCTCTTTACACTAAATCTTAACTTTTCTCCCAATTCTTTAAGAATGACCCCTGAATCAGAAAGGCCGTAGAAATAAATAGTTGAAATTACTAAAAATACTTTAGCATAAAGAGCAAGGTATTTATCTCTTCCTAAATACCTCGCCCTTTATGCTAAAGTGTTTTTAGAACCCCTCATATGCGTAATAATCTTTGTTCGTTTTAAGTTTCAATGCTACTTCTTCCTTTCATTTGAAAAAAAAGTGTTCATGTTTATTTTTCATTGTTTTCTTATAGTAATGCTAGAGAATCCTGCGCCCTTTTCATTGAAATTTTCATCCCCCATGATAGATTCCCCCAAGGAAAGATCCTCCAACATAGCCCCCTCTCCTCAGCCCCACCCCTAAACAAAATAAAATCCCCCTGAAAACGTCTGTACACTTCCCAATAACCATTACTATATGTAAACACTGGTCAAAGTTTGTAGGGATTATGGGGGAGTAAGTCATCCCCAACGACATAGTTATTATATTTTTGACTATGCTGAAAAAAATGGCTATCTCAAAATTTTGATTCTTTGACTTTGGGAAAAAAATGAGCGTGGGAGGGGGCCTAGATGCCCTCCAACTTTTTTGGTTACTTAAAAGGGCACTAGAACTTTTCATTTCCATAAGAATGAGCCCTCTTGCGACATTCTAGGACCACTTGGTCGATACAATGACCCCTGGAAAAAAAACAAATAAACACGCACCCGTGAATTGTCTTCTGGCAAAAATAAAAAATTCCACATTTTTGTAGATAGGAGCTTGAAACTTCTACAGTAGGGTTCTCTGATACGCTGGATCTGATGGTGTCATTTTCGTTAAGATCCTACGACTTTTAGGGGGTGTTCCCCCCAATTTTCCTAAATAAGGCAAATTTTCTCAGGCTCGTAACTTTTGATGGGTAGGACTAAACTTGATGAAACTCATATATTTAAAATTAGCATTAAAATGCAATTCTATTGATGTAGCTATTGATATCAAATTTAAATTTTTTAGAGTTTTGGTTACTATTGAGCCGGATTGCTCCTTACTACAGTTCGTTACCACGAACTGTTTGATTTCTGAACGTTTTTGAAAAAATGTTTGTTTTGATTTTGGCTCTCCACAGAGGAATAATTAACACGAATTTTGCAAGTTTATTTTTTTGGGCTAAATGGCTTTCTCATAGTTTTGATAGTTTTCATAGTAGTTGCCCTGCGATTTTTTGGTTACTTAAAAAGGCAACTAAAACTTTAAATTTTTTACTAATGTTTTTATTAGTAAAAGATAAACGTAACTTATAAATTAGCTTACGTAACGAACTTTTGTAATCTCATGTTTTTATTACATATATGAAGGGTAATGGTTATGGGAAAGTGTAAAGACGTTTTGAGGGGGATTTTTGGTTGGGGGAGGGGTTGACAAGAGGGAGATATGTTGGGGGAACTTTCCATCGAGGAATTTGTCATGGGGGAAGAAAATTTCCATGAAGGGAGTGCAGGATTTTCTAGCATTATTAAAAAAAAACAATGAAAAAATAAATATGAAAAGTTTTTTCAACTGCAAGTAAGGAGTAGCATTAAAACGAACGGAAATTACTACGCATATGAGGGGCTCACCTCCTCCTAATACCTCACTCTTTACGCTAAAGTATTTTTAGTGATTTCAACTATTTATTCTACGGCTTTTGTGATTTAGGGGTTATTCTTAATGAATTGGGGCTTATCATTCTGATTCCAAATATATAAGTTTCATTAAGTTTGACTGAGAAAATTTGGCTGATTTTCAAAAATATGGGTAAACACCTCTTAGAAGTTACAGAATTTTAATGAAAATCACATCATCAGATTTAGCGTATCAAAGAGCCTTTGGTTGAGTTTTCAAGCTCATATCTGGAAAAATGTGGAATTGTATATTTTTTTGCCAGAAGAAAGATCACGGATGCGTGTTTATTTGGTGTTGTTTATTCCCCAGGGATGATCGTATCGACCCAGTGGCCATATAACGTTGGGAGAGTGTATATTTTAACCGAAATGTAAAGTTATAGTACCTTTTTTAATTAAAAACAATTGGAGGGCAACTAGGCCCCCTCCCGTGCCTTTTCCCCCAAGATTGTTCGATCAAAATTTTGAGAGCTTTTTAGTTCAGCATAGTTAAAAGGCTCAATGACCGTGTCTTTTGAGATAAAATGGCCCCCTATAGTCCATGGGGAAATGTTTTTAAATTATAAAATTAGCCGATTGTTAACGTATAGTATCTGTTACTGGGATACATTTTTCAGGCCGGGAGGAGAGGAGCAATTTCCTTCTGGGAGGTTTTATCACAGGGAGAAATTTCCATGGAGAGGGAAGTTTTCAGGGTTGAACTTTTCGGAGGAAATTTACTCTGGGTGAATTTGCAAGTATTCAAGTATTCAATTTGCAAGTATCTTGAAAAATAGTATGTGCGTAGTTAAGCATATTTGTATATGGTCAACAAAAATTACTACCAATAAGAGTTGGGCTAATGTCCCTTTCTCTTTTCCAGTACTGTAAAAGTCTAAAGCCTGTTATGTCCTTCCCATTTTATTGAGAACTAATAAATAAAAAAAACTAGTTTTTTTAAATGAAAGTAAGGAGCGACATTAAAATTTAAAACGAACAGAAATTGCTCCGCACATGAAAGAGGCTGTTCCCTTCTCAACACCCCGATCTTTACGCTATAGTTTGAATCTTTCTCTCAATTCTACTTTATTAAACAGTAAAAACTTTAGCGTAAAGAGCGGGGTGTTGAGAACGGAACAACCTCTTTCAAATACGGGGTAATTTCTGTTCGTTTTAAGTCTTAATGTCACTCCTTACTTTCAGTTAAAAAACCTAGTTCTTTTTTATTTAATTTCTGAACATTTTTGAATTAATGTTTGATTTTGGCTCTCCGCACATAAATCATAGAAATGAAATTTTGCGTATTAATTCTTTTTTTGTGTCAATGGATGTCTCTTAGTTTTTATCAGACGATTTTGATAAGAAAAAGGGGTGGGGGAGGACCCCTAGTTGCCCTCCAATTTTCAGTTTCTTAAAAAGGCAACTAGAACTTAATTTTTAGCGAACATATTTCATTAGTAAAAAGTTTACGTAACTTGAGAATTAACTTACGTAACAAGCTTCTATATTCTTATATTTTTATTATGTATAGGAGGGGGTTTGTCCCCTTGTTAATATCTCGCTCTTGACACTTCAATTAAATTTTAATTTAAAATTTAGCTTAAATTTCACTCTTGAAGCTTAAATTTTGTCCTAATTCTTTAAGAATGATCCCTGAATCAGAAAGGCCGAAGAATAAATGGTTGAAACTGCTAAAAATACTTAGGCGTAAAGAGCGAGGTATTTAGGAGATAAATTCCTCATATGCGTAATAATCTCTGATCGTTTTAAGTTTTAATGCTGCTCTTTACTTTCAGTTGAAAAACTGTTTCATATTTATTTTTTCATTTTTTTTTATAATAATGCTAAGAAATCCTGCGCCCCCTTCATTGAATTTCTCTTCCCCCATGACGTATTCCTCCAAGGAAAGGTCCTCCCATATAGCACTCTCCCCTCAACCCCCCCCCCCAACCAAAAAAACCCTGAAAACGTCCGTACACTTCACATTTAACCATTACTGTATGTACACATTGGTCAAAGTTTTCTGTTTTACAAAACATCAACGACAAATAGAAATAAAATCTCTATAATAATCAGCATAACTGGGAGAAACTATTAAAAATAATGAACATTAATTCCGGGAAGCTCAGTGATTTCAGTTTTTATTTCAGTGTAATTTTTATTTTAAATGCTGTAAATATAAAAAACTCTTGAAACATATTTCGTCTTCAGTAAAATACAAATGACACAACGGGCTTTTGACTTTTACGCTCAATGTTTTTGATTTATATCTTCGATACCCGAAGTATGACTTATAAGAACCTAACAATATGAACTTGGACCTCAAAATAATTTTTAGCGTCTTAGATACTCAACCAGTCATAAAAGATTTTGCCGGCTTCCAAACTAGTAGCTCGTAAACGACTACAATGTTTTCCAACTTAAGGAGCTTCCTTAAGTTTTTCCAACTTAACGTAAGGAGCAACATTAAAACTTATACCAAACAAAAATTATTCTGTATGCAAGGGTGACTGCCTCTTCCTCAACCCCTCAACTTTTACGCTAAGTTTCACTTTGTGTCCCAATTCTTTAAGAGCGACTGTTTTTACTACTGTTATTATTACTCCTTAAATCCCACGTCATCTCCTGTCAATGGCACTCACTTAAAAAGAAATTACTTTTGAAACATTATAAATTCTAAGTGCCATCCACACATTATGTGTGTAGGAAACAGCAAGAATGACTGTTCAAACAGAAGAGGCGTTGAGTTCGAGGATTTTTTTAAAGCGCTAAAAATGATGTACAACATGTGGGGTTAATAAGGGGGCAGGTCCCTTCATGTGTGGAATAACTTTATATATATATATATATATATATATATATATATATATATATATATATATATATATATATATATATATATATATATATATATATATATATATATATATATATATATATATATATATATATATATATATATATATATATATATATATATATAATTAAATTCATGTTAAAACGGTCACTTTACAAGTGTATTTAAAAGGAGCAGTGGTGTAAATTCACTAAAATCGGGGGAGGGCAAAATTTATTTTTCAACATCAAGCAGTTCACGGTAGCCAATATATATATATATATATATATATATATATATATATATATATATATATATATATATATATATAAGAGCGTATAAGGACTTTCGTTAAAAATTGAAGTTCCAGTTGCCTTTTTTAAGTAACCGAAAAATTGTTGGGCAACTAAGCCTCCTCATACACCCCTTTTTATCAAAATTGTCTAATCAAACCTAAGAGAAAGCCATTTAGCCAAAAAAAATTAATATGCAAATTTTATTTTAATAATTTATGTGCAGAGCCAAAATCAAACATGCATTAAATCAAAAACATTCAGAAACTAAATAAAAAAAATGTTTTTTTTTAAACTGAAAGTAAGGAGCGACATTAAAACTTAATACGAGCAGAAATTACTCCGTGTATATAAAATTACTCCGTGTATAACGCCCCGCTCTTTACGCTAATGTTTTTACTGTTTGATAAAGTAGAAATGAGAGAAAGAGTAAAATTTTAGCGTAAAAAGCGGGGCGTTGAGAAGGAAACAGCCCCTTTTATACACGGAGTAATTTCTGTTCGTTTTAAGTTTTAATGTCGCTCCTTACTTTTAGTTAAAAAAAATAGTTTTTTTTATATTTAATCTAGGAGAGGACAAATCTTTTTGTTACATTTTCAATGAAAATATCTAAAGACGGCGTATTTCAATGAAAATACTAAAAAAAATTGTTTGTTCTGGAATATACTTTGATTCTCCGTAGAAATTGATAAAGGTAAACAAACCATTCTCCATTCTGCACATGGTTAAGGGGGCAAGGACTCCCTGCCTGCTTTTGCT
The DNA here is from genome assembly GCF_032884065.1 of Artemia franciscana. NCBI lineage: Eukaryota > Metazoa > Arthropoda > Branchiopoda > Anostraca > Artemiidae > Artemia > Artemia franciscana. The sequence goes on from NW_027062939.1 coordinate 35,912, forward strand.
GTTATCCTAAAAATTAATTGTTCTATTTACCCTACTTAGAGACAGTGGCAAATAACAATAGCATTTACTAAAAAGTTTATGCAATATAGGCTAATGATAATTAGGATGCAAAATCAAAAGAAAAACTCCCATTCCTTTCTGTTCCTTTACTAAATTTTGGGTAGTCGTTTTCCCCCTCGATTTGGGACATCAAGAACCCTATCAATTTATTTTGCAAACCACCAACTTCATTCTGAAATTCGTTACTTCTTTCTATGACAATCAGTATCAAGCATGATTAAATATACTCTCGTCAAATCTAGGTTAACCATCTAAAATGATTTAAAATGTAAATTATTAAGAAATTATAAAGCAGTAATGATTTTGGCATGTTTGATTTTGGCTCTGCACATAAATTATTAAAATAAAATTTGCATATTAATTTTTATTGGCTAAATGGCTTTCTCTTAGGTTTGATTAGACAATTTTGATAAAAAGGGGTGTAGGAGGAGGCTTAGTTGCCCACCAATTTTTTGGTTACTTAAAAAAGGCAACTGGAACTTCAATTTTTAACGAACGTTCTTATTAGTAAAAAATTAACTTAAGATTTAACTTACGTAACGAACTTCTATATTTGTATATTCTTATTATGCATACGAGGGGGGTTTGCCCCCTCGTCAATACCTCGCTCTTTACACTAAAGCTTAAATTTCGTCCCAATTCCTTAAGAATGACCCCTGAACCACAAAGGCCGTAGAATAGATAGTTGAAAATAATAAAATCACTTCAGCGTAAAGAGTGAGGTATTAGGAGAAGGTGAACCCCTCGTTCGCGTAATAATTTCTGTTCGTTTTAAGTTTTAATGCTGTCCCTTGCTTTTAGTTGAAAAAAAAAAAACTTTTCATCTTTATTTTTTCATTGTTCTTTAGAAAAATGCTAAGAAATCCTGCGCCCTCTTCATGGAAATTTTCTTTCCCGATGACAAATTCCTCCATGGGAAGCTCCCCCGCATAACCCTTCCCAATAACCATTACTATGTGTAAACACTGGTCAAGGTTTGTAACTTGCAGTACCTCCCACGGGGACTATGGGGGAGTAAGTCGTCCCCAAAGACATAGTTATTAGTTTTTTCGACTATGCTGAATAAAATGGCTATCCCAGAATTTTGATCCGGTGAGTTTGGGAAAAATGAGCTTGGGAGGGGGCCTATGTGCCCTCCAATTTTTTTGGTCACTTAAAAAGAGGACTAGAACTTTCAATTTCCGTGAGAATGAGCCATCTCACGACATTCTAGGAGCAATGAGTCGATACGATCACCCCTGGGAAAAAACAAAACAAAAAACAAATAAACACGCATCCGTGATCTGTCTTGTGGCAAAAAATGTAAAATTCTACATTTTTGTAGACAGGGGCTTGAAACTCCTACTGTATGGTTGTCAGATAGGCTTCATCTGGTGGTGTGATTTTCGTTAAAATTTTATGACTTTTAAGGGGCGTTTCCCCCTATTTTCTAAAATAAAGCAAATTTTCTCAGACGCGTAACTTTTGATGGGTATGTCTAAACTTTATGAAACTTAATATATTTAAAATCAGCATTAAAATGCAATTCTTTTGATGTAACTATTATTATAAAAATTCCGTTTTTTAGAGTTTTGGTCATTATTGAGCCGGGTCGCTCCTTACAACTGTTCATTACCACGATCTGAATGATCAAGTTCCCTTAATTCAATAATCATCCTTCATGGGATAAAGAAATTCAATTAATGGAAATCTGTCTTTAAGCACTTGCTGTCTTAAATTTGGCGGGATTGTGACTTAAAAAATTTAACTCCACTTGATATTTCTATGGCACTTGGTATTAACCAAGTGACATATAGCGATCGCAAATTCTGTCGTTCTGTGTCTGTCCCAGTTTTGCTACTTAAGGCACTTCCATGTAAGCTAGGACGATTAAATTTGGCAGGTGTATCAGGGACCAGACCAGATTAAATCAGAAATTGTCTTTTTATGATTTGACCATATGGGGGGGAGTGGGGGCCCGTTAATTTGGAGAAAATACAAAAAATGAAGAATTTTTAACTTACGAACAGGTGATGGGATCTTAATTGAATTTGATCTTTGGAAGGATATTGTGTTTCAGAGCTCTTATTTTAAATACCGGCTGGATCTGGTGACATTGGGGGGAGTTGGAGGGGGACCTAAAATCTCGGATAGCGCTTAGAGTGGAGGGATCGGGACGAAACTTGGTGCTGAAAATAATCATAAGTCCTAGATACGTGAGTGACATAACCGGAACGGATCCGATCTCTTCAGGGGAGTTGGGGGGAGGAGGGTTAATTCTGAAAAATAAAAAAAGAGGTGTTTTTAGCTTACGAAGGAGTGGTCGGATCTTAATGAAATTTGATGTTTAGAAGGTTATCGTGTCTCACAGCTCTTATTTGAAATCCCGACCGGATCCGGTGAAGGGGAATTTGCGGGGCGGAACTTAAAATCTTGGAAAACGCTTAGAGTGGAGGGATCGGGATGAAACTTGGTGGGAAAATAAGCACAAGTCCTAGATATGGAATTGACACAAACGGAACGGATCGACTCTCTTTGGGGGAGTTGGGGGGAGGGTTAATTCTAAAAATGAGGTAATTTGACTTACGAAAGAGTGATTGTATCCTAATGAAAGTTCATATTCTGAAGGACCTTTAAACTCAGATCTCTTATTTTAAATCCCGATTGGATCCTGTGTCATTAGGGGGGGGGGCTGGAAATCTTGGAAAACGCTTGTAGTGGAGAGATCAGGATGAAACATGGTGGAAAGAATAAGCAAAAGTCCAAGATAGGTGAATGACATTACCGTACCAGATTTGCTCCCTTTGGTGGAGTTGGGGGGGGGGGGCAATTCGGAAAAATTTGAAATTAATGAGGTATTGTTACATACGAACGGGTGATCAGATCTTAATGAAATTTGATATCTAGAAGGATCTTGTGCTTTAGAACTCTCATTTTAAATTCTGACCAGATCCGGTGAGATTGGAGGGGGAAACCAGAATTCTTGGAGAACGCAAAAATCGAGGTATCTTACAAATAGGTGATCGGATCTGAATAAAACTTGATATGTAGAAGAAGCTTGATTATTAGAATTATGCATTTGCATTTATATGCAACTACAATATTTTGATGCTATTGTCTTTCTTTCAGCAAAAGCTTTATTTTTATGAGGTGACGCCTGGGATTGGATTGGTGTGTCCTTTTCAAATCCAATACCGATATCATTCTCACCTGAGTCAATAGAGTCACTTCTCAAAAGAAATGAAGTTTTTTTCGAGCAGTCTTGGAGTTGCAGGGGGGTCATCAAGAAAAGGGCTGGTAGATTGAGAAGAAAACGTAAATTTTGGTGTTGGTGTTTGGTAAGTGATATCTGAAAAGGGCTGGTAGATTCAGAAGAAAACGTATATTTTGGTGTTGCTGGAGTGGAATAATTGAATTGATACAATCCGGAGCAGCGAGCATATCTATTAAATTGAAATGGAGATAAAGATCCTTCGTTCTTATAAATATGTTTCTTTTTGCCCCTTATTATGCTTTTCTAATTTTTTCCTTCTAACCTGACCAATCTAGTCAACATCCATTTGGAAGGATCATAACTGTTAAGAAAACAAATTTCTCTTTATTAAACCGAAGTCGTTAAGAAACATGACTAATCAGGAATGGTGAATAATGGAGTGAATGAAAAAACTGAAAATTGATAATTGATAATTCTAACTTTATTTTTTGAATACTTTAAAATTTGAAGTACGGCCACTGTTGAAATATGGGGGATATATCACAATACAATATTACACAATCTGTGACAATACTTTGACTTATCTTGTATCTTTACTTAGATAGTGCTGACCAAAACTCACAGAATCGTATGAAAATGTCACAAATATCACACATATTACAAATATCACAGAAGTATATATAGCAGTTGAAAAACAAATTCAAAGTAACAACCAACAGTTGCCACCAAAACTCATAACCATCAGTAGCAGAATTTTCTAGTTGTAGTTTTGAGTTTTTTTTCAACTGCTATATATGGTTCTGTGATATCTGTAATGTGTATCAGATATCATTGAATGTTTGAATATGGTTCAGTTAGTTTTGTTCACAACTAACATTTGCGATTTTGTATTTGTTTTTCAACTTCTATATATAGTTCTGTTATATTTAAATGTTTAATCAATCTTGTATTTTGAGTCCATAGGGGAAGGCGAAGTAGGTACCTGGAAAATTTGAAGTAATGCGACCAAACTTTTTTTTCCCAGAGGGAAAAGTAAAGAATTAGGGGCATTGTAATTGTGCTTATATTGTCCTTTATATATATACTACCTTATTTCTGCCCTTGGATAGATGATAGACCATCAACAAGTGAAAGTAGTCATTTTATAAGCATAGACACCATTAGGACGGGGGACAGGAGGGTACTTTCCCCTAAAGAGAGACTTGGGTGAATACACACTCAACCCTATGTACACAAAATTAATTATAGAAAATATTGATATTGATTACTTTAAAACTTTTAGATATTTAGCAGTTTGAAGGACCCTTTATTTTTGTTCTGTTTAGTTCTTTGCTTATTGTTATTCGTATTAAACTTTTCAATTCAATCCAATGCATTGGATATCGCAAATATAAGACAACTTTATATCTTTTTTTGATATCACAAAAAAAAAGACTTACGACAAAAAGACTAATTAGTTTACATTAGTTACAATCCTTGAGACAGGGATTACCTTTGAAGATCAGGTCATCATGCATTGAGAGATCTTTGCAAATACTCCAGTATTGGACTATGGTGTTTGGGCATTGTCTCTTGTTGTCAGGCCCTGTTTATCTTTCCTACAAACTAGTTTCACCTTAGTACATGATTGCTTATAAGAGATTGCTGTTGACTCAGATGGGTACTTTTGAAACATTTTATGAGCTTTTCTTTTTGCCTGAATGGCAGCCCTACACTTGTCATTCCACCAGTTCTTGGGTCTTTTGGAGTCATTTTAAAAATGCAATTTTTACACTTGAACCAGTTCTTGGGTCTTTTGGAGTCATTTTAAAAATGCAACTTCGTCATTGGTGTTGCCAATTTAGCTGACTCCAGCAGGATTGATTTCAAGTTAGACTCAATTGCATCAATATCAGAATTGGAAGAAACAAAGGACAAGTCTACTTCCTATAATATCTAATAAAAAGGGGCCATTTGCCTTTGGAGCTATTAAATGCAGGTATCTGGAGTTTGGAAGTATAGTATAAAACTTGAAATTATGTAAGAATTGCAGAATGATCAGATTGCAGAGGCAACACCTTTACCATATGAACTAGATCATAATATGAAGAAGGATCCAGAAGAAAATCTATAGTTGAGGAAGAGTCAGAAACTTGATATGTATGTTAAGGGTTCAAGGGTTCTTTTAATATAACCAATATATACAAAATACTAGGTAACTCTAAGCTGAGAGTATAGCTCGATTGCAATTGAGCTATCTTTAAGCAACACTAAATATGCACAAAAATTAAAAATAAATAGTTCTCTTAACCAATCTTGGCAGAAATAAATAAAAAACAAATCCCGTGACGTACGATACCATTTCCATCCTCCGCACATCATTTTGAGACACAATTAATTTTACAACATACATCCTTTAAAAAAAAAACAACCTCCAGATATATAGAAGAATCTAATGTCTAAGATGCTCCATTTTCAACTCAAATCGGATCTGGGGCCATAGAGGGTTGGAGAGGGGAAGCAGAAATCTTGGAAACCGGAAATCTTGGAAAACGCTTAAGATTGGAGAGATGGGGATGAAACTTGATGGAAGAATAAGCACAAGTTATAGATACGAGATTGATATAATTGGTACGGATCCGTTTTCTTTGGGAGGGGGACTGGGAGTTGTTAACTTGGAAAATTTAGATAAATTGAGGAATTATTAACTTAAGAACGGGTGACAGGATCTTAATGAAATTTGATATTTAGAAGGAACTCATGTCTCAGAGCTCTTATTTAAAATCCTGACCAGATCTGTTAACATTGGGGGGAGTTGGTGGGGGAAACCGGAAATCCTGGAAAACGCTTATAAATGTCGTAGATACTTGTTGACGTAACCGGACTGGATCCGCTCTCTTTGGTGGAGTTAGGTGGTAGGGTTCACTGTATTGGCGAGTTTTGTGCTTCTGGACGTGCTAGGACTATGCAAATTGGTAGGTGTGTCAGGGAGCTGCACAAATTGACTTGATAAAGTTGTTTCCCCAAATTTGGACCATCTGGGGGGCTGAAGGGAGAGAAAAAAATTGAAAAATTGAGGTTTTTATAACTTAAGAACGGGTGACCAGATCTTAATGAAATTTGATATTTAGAAGGAACTCATGTCTCAGAGCTCTATTTTAAATCCCGACCGACAAGACTTTCCTTTTAAAGCAATCGATTCTTACAATTTTGCTAGAGCTCATACCATATGAGCTCTTGGGTCTTCCGACCTCGTCACAAGTGCCATATGAGCTCTTAGCTCTTTTTATTTTAATAAAAATAAAAAAATCTGGTGAATGTTTTGATTTAATCAAATCTTAAAGCCAAAAATTATATATTTTTTTTATTCCAAAATATTTATTTAACCTGTTTTGGGTTTGCATTCTAGATTGCTATACTTGAGATTGTTGTTGTGGGGTATCAAAAAATAGAGCAAAAAATTTTCTATTCAACAATCAGAAACTTATTTCTATAATTTATACTTCATGGCTGCAGTCCCTTCAAACACTTTACATAGTTGTGTTCCGAAGTCAAAAATTCCCCTTAAAAAACTAGATACAGCTGTAATCGGAGCGTGTGATAATGCATAAATTGCATCAAGGGACTAACTGCTTAGATTGTTCAGGAGCCATTCAGAGTCTAAAGAATAAGTAGCGTATAGACATTAAACAGCCAGTTAATTAATGCATCTAAAAATTATATTGTATAAATAGTTACAAGAAAAATTGCTAAGGATAGCCTGCGCCTAATTGTAATTTTGAGTGAGAAACCCCTTAAGCTCAACCTTCTTGTGCTTGTTTAGTTGAAGCGACGAAGAAAACTGATACCTTTGTATTTGACCGAGTTGCCGCCTAAGAAAAAGAATTTACTAGGGAGTAAAATACTTGGACTTTGGCGAGGCCTTAAGATAGTTCCTGGAAAGCCTCGTCATAGTCATAGCATCTTCTTATTTTTTGCCTAGTTAACAAATGAAAATTTTTTTTACGGTGTTCTTACCAAAAACCATATTCCAAAGAAAAAGTTAGAAAAGGGCTTGCAAATTACTACGTTTTCGCATCAAATTCTGGCTGAAAAACGCAAGCTAATATTTGTAGCAAGCGGGGGAGCGAAAGGAAATCTTCTTCTGCAATCAACATAAATGTTACGATCCTCACAAAACAATTCCGTCTGGCTCAAATTTGTGATACTGTACGTATTCAAATCCCTGATACAACCTTGGTCGAACACATAACTGAAATGTTTTAGAGGTTGTTATTAGAATAGAAGGCTCCGACTTCTATAAGCTTGAACACCAAAATGGTACCCTCAAGCATGTTTACACACGTAATCAGTTTGTAATTTGTAGAGAAAAGTTACTTTCTATGGGTGAGATTTGATTTTTAGGAAATTTCACTTGAGAGAAGCGGCTGCAGCTAATTCGAGAAGACCCTCCCAGAACCCCTCTCCCCTCCCACATTTTTTCCTACTCACAAATTTTTGTTTCCCGCGCCTCTCCCTAAAGAAATAACCCCCTTCGAACGAAACTTCTGGCAGCGGTCTTGCTTTTGTTTCTTATTTTTGAGATACTCCTCTTTGATGGCGTTCTTGGCCAGCATAGCTCGTTAATCTAAAATTTTCAATTTTTTGTGGCAAAAAAATATTGAATTTTAGTGCTTTTTCTGTTCATCATGAAAATGAATATAAAGGTTAACATACGATTCTGACGATTAGTAGAGAATTTAACGCAACACCTACGTTTATTTCTCTGATGACAAAACATGCGACATATGTTGTTACTAATATTATTACTACTACTAATCGACTTCCTTGCCAAGCAGCAGTGCCTGTTCCTGAATTGTAGTCGATTGCCCGTAAGGTGTGGAGTGTGAACACAATTTTATTCCTGTTTTTGTAAATGGTATTGTCGAATTGACAAAATAGATTAGTTTTTCTCAAACTGAAAAAAAAAGATCCGGTTTTATTTGAATTAAAAATTTATCACAGCCGTGCGTGACTTCTTTATTATTCTTGAATTTAGACTTTAACCCGGTTAAACACCCTGTAGAAAACTACAAAGAACAGATGTTCTGAATAAAAGTTGAACGATTTTAAAAGAAACGGCAAGTTGAACCTCGCCCTGTAACAGTATCACCGTCACCCCTGAACCTCGCCCTGTCACAGTATCCTATAACAATGAAATATATTCTTTCGTATGCGCCTGCTTCAATTTATACCTCTTCTATTAATTCCATTTTTTTAAATATTTGTGTATAATTCTATTCATTAGAAGGCGTTATTACCAAGCGTAACCATAATTATTCGTTTGCCAAAACTTACAATTTTCAAATACAATAAAATAGGTTAATACAGTGTCGATATTGTGATTCAATAACGGATGAGGGGTCAACTTTTAATTTTAATATCCCAAAGATTTAGAAGCAATTATCATACCTGGTAAGCCACAAAAATCACTTCAATGAACAACGTGACATTAATTTCCGCGTTATGGCATCATCTAAACAAGCCCAGCAGACAGGGTAACAATGGCCATCATTTTTTCGCTACTGAGGAAGGACCGCTATCTCTGGGAACTCAGCGTGTTCAGCCTCCGAGTGTAGGCGTTCTCAACTTTTTACAGTTTATAACAAGACAGTGAATCGATAGGATATAGAATTCCAGGGAAAATTCGGTGGAAGTAGAATATATTAAACTTGGAATAAAAGGTAATGTGAGCGTCGTTTGGAGTAATCTTTATTACCATCCTTGAAATTGAGCTTTTTTGTGTCGGTAAACACGCCTGTTCTCTGCATGTTAAATAAAGGAAAAATAAATAATGGGATAACCAAATTCACACTATTTATCTGAAGACTTACCCCATTGGCAACCAACCTAAGGAAAATCTCCAGGTAACCCCCCCCCAGTACACTTACTCGACATCTCTGTTAATTTGATGAAATAATTTATACATTTGGCCAGCTCAATTTCACGGGGAAAATATAAGGAATTATAGGTAATACTAAGATAAGCAAAGCAGTACATAGGAGAAGGAAACTTCCATTTTGAACCTCTTTCCCCATCAAATTTGTTTCACAATGAAATCAGTATAAAAATAGACAAGATTTTATGGGCAAATATTATTGGCCCCTTTCTTTAAACAAAAGTCTTGGGTATGGCCCTGGGGTGAGAATGCTTGAATTATGCTGGCTTATCTTAGTTTTGACAAGATTTTTGAAGAAACTAAATTTCAGCTGGGGGGCAAACCAAGGTCTGGGAGGAGTAGTTGCCTCCCCCTGCCCCATAGCAAATTACGCTTCTGCTCCCAACGCCCAAGATAAATTGTAGCCACATGGAAGCAACTTTGGTAAAATTCTAGTTAATTGACTTTTTGCTATTTCAGAAAGGGTTTAGGTTAGGAAAATGAAACTTTCAGGGATGAATCTAGAGACTAAAGTGTGTCCCGGGAAAGTATTTTGAAGCAACTACCTCCACTCCTTCTCCCTCTAGAGAGCCCTGACCTTTAAAAATTTGTGTGATATAAAAGTGAAACCTTGCAAAATAGATCTTATGCTTAATTGAAGTACAACAAAATTGTTTTCAGCTTCATAACTTTGCTCAATTCCATTTTATAAGGTTTGAAAGATATGTAAATACATTTCCTAAATTTTGAAAAAAAAACATTGATTTGGCTCAAAATTCTACTCAAATAACAGGAATTGTATTTTCAGAACTAAAGGCAGAGAAAAAGCAACTAGTAACTGAAAATTAAGGTAAAATGTTGTTTTGTCAAAATTTCAATAGGTATAGACTTGTCATGTAGGCAAATTTTAGGGCCCTCTAGAAGGAGAAGGAGTGGAGATGGGTACTTTATAATCCCTTCCCAGGACATACTTTAGCCTATAGACTCATCCCTGAAAGTTCCATTTTCCTAACCTAAACCCTTTCTGAGATAGGAAGAAGTCAATTAACTAGAATTTTACCGCAACTTTAAAAATACTAAACCAGAAGTCAACTGATGTAAATTGTTTGACCCAATAATGCCAGTTCGCGTTGATTCCCCCTGGACTTGTGCTTCAATTAAGATTTTATATTTAGTAATACCCTTATAATTATGCATCAGCTCTCCTAAAATAAATTAGTTCAATTGACGGATTGCAAAATAAATGAGCTTTATGGCTATGTTCCAAGTGACGCTGTCCAAATATTAAACTGGCTTTCAAGTATTTTTGTATTTCTTTTCAAACAGTTCGTGGTAACGAACTGTAGTAAGGAGCGACTCGGCTCAATAGTAACCAAAACTCTAAAAAATTGAATTTTGATATCAATAGCTACATCACAAGAATCGCATTTTAATGCTGATTTTAAATATATAAGTTTAATCAAGTTTAGTCTTACCCATCAAAAGTTGCGAGCCTGAGAAAATTTGCCTTATTTAAGAAAATTGGGGGAACCCCCCCCCCCCCCTAAAAGTCGTAGAATCTTAACAAAAATAACCATCAGATTCAGCGTATCAGAGAACCCTACTGTAGAAGTTTCAAGCTCCTATCTACAAAAATGTGGAATTTTGTATTTTTTGCCAGAAGACAAATCACGGGTGCGTGTTAATTTGTTTTTTTGTTTGTTTTTTCCCAGGGGTCATCGTAACGACCAAGTGGTCCTAGAATGGCGCAAGAGGGCTCATTCTAACGGAAATGATAAGTTCTAGTGCCCTTTTTAATTGACCAATAAAATTGGAGGGCATCTAGGCCCCCTCCCTCGCTCATTTTTTTCCCAAAGTCAACGAATTAAAATTTTGAGATAGCCATTTTGTTCAGCATAGTCGAAAACTATAATAACTATGTCTTTGGAGAGGACTTACTCCCCCACAATCCCTGGGGGAGGGGCTGCAAGTTACAAACTTTGACCAGTGTTTACATATAGTAATGGTTATTGGGAAGTGTACAGACGTTTTCAGGGGGATTTTATTTTGTTTGGGGGTGGGACTGAGGGGAGGGGGCTATGTTGGAGGATCTTTCCTTGGAGGAATCTGTCATGGGGGAAGAAAAATTCAATGAAAATGGCGCAAGATTTTCCAGTATTACTATAAGAAAACAATGAAAAATAAATATGAAAACGTTTTTTCAAATGAAAGGAAGGGGTAGCATTAAAACTTAAAACGAACAGAGATTACTACGCATATGAGGGGTTCTAAAAATACTTCAGCATAAAGAGCGAGGTATTTAGGAGGAGATAAATACCTCGCTCTTTATGCTAAAGTATCTTTAGTAATTTTAACTATCTATTCTACGGCCTTTCTGATTCAGGGGTCATTCTTATAAAATTGGGACAAAACTTACGATTTAGTGTAAAGAGCGAGGTATTAACGAGGGTACAAACCCCCTAGCATATATAATAAAAATATAAGATTATGAAAGTTTGTTACGTAAGTTAATTCTTAAGTTACGTATATTTTTTACTAATAAAAACATTCGTTAAAAATTAAAAGTTCTAGTTGCATTCATAAGTAACCGAAAAATTGGAGGGCAACTAGACCTCCTTCTTCACCCCTTATTTCTCAAAATCGTCTGATCGAAACTAAGAGAGAGCCATTTAGCCAAAAAAAGAATTAATATACAAATTTCATTTTAATAATTTATGTGAGGAGAGCCATAACCAAACATGCATTAATTCAAAAAGGCTCAGAAATTAAATAAAAAAAACTAATTTTTTTAGCTGAAAGTAAGGAGCGACATTAAAACTTAAAAGAAACAGAAATTATTCCGTATATGAAATGGGTTGTCCCCTCCGCAATCCCTCGCTCTTTACGCTAAAGTTTGACTCTTTACCACAATTCTATTTTTTAAAGCAATTAAAAGCTTTAGCGTAAAGAGCGAGGGATTGCGGAGCGGACAACCCATTTCATATACGGAATAATTTCTGTTTCTTTTAAGTTTTAATGTCGCTCCTTACTTTCACCTAAAAAAATTAGTTTTTTTTATTTAATTGTTAGTTAGATTTTGGACTTGGTGCTGACATGCTGAGCGATTGGATGAATATATTTTAACTTAAACTGTGTAATAGTTCTATTTTTTTATTAGAAGAAGGTTAATAGCAATTGCTACATTTGTGGAAGTATGGATCAGTTCGACTTTACTTATTTTATTGATTGGAAGTTAGTTATTTTTTGGATTTTGTGTTGATGGCATGTTGAAAAAGTGGATGTATATTTTGAATTCAACTTGTGTAATTATTCGATTTTTCTATTTGAATAGAGTATTATTTTTAGGGTAATCTTGTTGTGGTTGTTCATATATAATCATCTTAATCCATTTGATAGCTTTAAGGTCCTCTAGACGTGTAGTGGTAGACTAGAAGCATGAAAAGCTGAATCAGTGATATTTGAATGTATATTACTTTTGAGCTATGGGAAATTCATTACTTCAAAATTGAAATCGTCAATTTTATTATATATTTGTTATTATCAGAAATATTGATATTTAAATCTAAAAAATGGTCACATTGTCTTGTCCCATAGCTAGGTTCCAGAATTAACTCTAATGGATAGATATTTTTCGAAATCTCCATAAACTTCACGCGAATTATCACCAGAAAGTAATTCTTGCATATGCTTTTTCGTGGTTTGTTGCTTTGGTTTTCCTAAATGTGTGCTAAAAATGAAAACATATTCTTTTTCAGATACTAAGCTGCAAGATGTGTGATAACATATTGGTAGCTGTGAGGTTGCGTCCCTTAATAGACCGGGAGAGAACATTTGGAAACCCAATATGTTGGAAGGTTGAAAATTGTACTGATGTATATCAAATTGACCCACAGACCCAAAAAATTTCTGAAAATTTGAAAATAGAACTGGAATTTTCAGAAATTTTTTGGGTCTGTGGGTTCAATTGCTCCATCAATGGGCGCTACTGGCCTAGGCTATTTGAATTACGGTATTAATTTAATATAAAGAAGTTATTTAGGTTAATATAATTTTATGATAAGATTCATGGCTTCATCAATGGGTGCTACCAGCCTTGGCTATTTCATAAATGCCAGCAGTATAGGTAATCAGCCCATACAATAGATACTAGAAAAAGACAGCAAAGAGAGATAAAAGAATGAAAAGACAACAAACGAGACTGCAGCCAGTAGAGTGAAAAGATGAAAGACCAAAACAAAGCGGATATTTTGTTTGTATATAAACTAGGTGTTTTCCGCACAAAAGAAACGAAGATGAAAAAACTAAAATAAACTAAATACAAATAAAACCACCACCAATAATTATAAAATACAATTGTCGCAACTGATCCACGTACGGAACAGAAGCTATTAAAGTTATTTTGATGAAAACACCAAAGCAACTGAGTAAAAAAAGATATAAAACTGAATGAAGATAATTATTTTGTTGCAAAATAATCATCCTGTTAGCTATTCTTGAGAAAATTCTTTTGGTCTAGTAGGTTATCTCATTCCGTGGTGATAATGTAAAAAACTTAATTCCCTTATTGACTATGGTTCATTTTCATAATACAATCTTAAATTGGGTTAAAATTTAAATTTCTCATGTCTATTTATTGAAACATTAGCAAAAATATATTTTTCTTAATTTTTATAGCCTCTCTCGTCCACTGAGAAAAACCTCTATCATTAGAAATAGCCCTGACCTCATCAAATTGTACAAAATGTTCAGGATGAAAGAAAATATGTTCATTCAGAGCCGAAACAAGAATTTCAGGATGCTTGCTTAATTGTAGGGTTTTTCTATTGATTTGTGATACTCAATAAGTCTTTCAAGAAATTGTTGGTGAGTTCTACCAATATAAAACTTCCCACAAGAACAAGTAATTCTATTCGAACCGCTAACTAAATTTCCCCGGGTTAAGTCTTTCGCGAAATTAAGGAAACTACCTATTGGTCTTACCGATGGGTAAATGTATCAATGTTATGTTTACGTAAAATTCGTTTAAGCACCTTTCCCAAAACAGGAAAATAAGGCAAAGGAATGAAACTTTTTGACACAATTAACTCTAGGACTACACCACTCCAATAACCCTATTATTATGTTTAATACGTCTATTTTCTACTTATTGTATCAATGATTTTAATTGGGTAACTATTAAAAAATAAAATATCCTTCAAATACAATAATTCAAAATCCAGAAAATCCTGGTATCAAATCTTGAAAACTATCTCCCGGTGAAATCACAACCCCTCGTTTCACCAAAACAGGGTTGCGCAAATGAAAATTCAAATATCTATGATTGTGCGTAGGCTTTCTGTATATTGAGAACGGAAAAGATGTTTACGATGTTTACGGGAAAGACCTAGGGAATCTAAACCGTGTTTCCAAATGCAAACCACATCATCCATGAACCTACCCCAGGAACAAGGGGAGAGCCTAAAACCGTTTATAGCGGAGTTATCAATAGAATCCATGAAAAGATTTGCCAGCAAAGGATTGAGGGATGCCCCCAAAAGTAAACCAAATACCTGTTTGTAAAATTCTCCTCTAAAACCAAAATAAAAAGAATATTCATTTACCAGGATAACCAACTTCAAAATGACATTAATATACAAACTAGCCAAGGTTACATCTTGTATTAAATCAAAGTGCTTTTGTAATTTAATCCTTAATATATCTCCGCACTTTTTTGCATTACAATTCGGATACGTGGAAAACACATCAATACTACAGAGAATTGAATTCTCCTCCAATGGAAACTTATTCAACTTATTAGTAACATCAGTCAAATTTCTCGAATATGATTTCTGTCTTCCTGAGAGAGGACGCAATGCCACCGACAACCACTTTCCTAATTTTGAAACAGGTGACGACAAAAATGGCTCCAGTCTTATGAATCTTGGGTGCAGAACAAACCCTTGGATATTTTTTTTTTTTTTTAAATTGTAAGGTATTGTATAAATTGTTTTTCAGTGACTCCAATTGCTTTTTGGTCGACTCTACATATTTATTCGTAAGATCAAAATCTAGTTTTTTGTAAGTAATGGTATCAGAAATAATGGTTTTCATTTGACGATCATAATCAACAGTATTGCCTTTATCTGCTCTAGTGATAGCTAGGACCTTATCCTTGACAAACTATGACAAAATGACAAACTATCTTTTCTTGATGTTTCATTAATTACTTAATTACTCATTAATTACTTGACAAAATGACAAACTATCTTTTCTTGATGTTTCATTAATTAAAAGTGATTTCCATTTACTGTTCTCAATGTATAGAAATCCTACACGCAATGATAGATATTTGAATTTTCATTTGTACCACCCTGTTTTGATGAAACAAGGGATTGTGATTTCACTGATGGATAGGGCTTTCAGAATTTGTTCCCAGGAATTTCTGGATTTTGAATAATTGTATTTGAAGGATATTTTATTTTCTAGCAGTTACCAAATTGAAATCATTAATAAAATAATAGAAAACAGTCGTATTAAACATAATAAGATGGTTGCTGGAGTGTTGTAGTCTTCTAGTTAATTGTGTCTAAAAGTTTCATTCATTTGCCTTATTTTCCTGTTTTGGGAAATATGCTTAAAGGAATTTTACGTAGACATAACATTAATACATGTTTCCCTACGCAAATTGATGCCACCCTGTTTTGGTGAAACAAGGGGTTGTGAATAGCCTCACCTTAAAAGCTAATACAGGTAAATAAAGCTAAATAATAATAATAAATAAATCTAAAGAATAGCTAACAGGAGGATTATTTCACAACAGAATAATTAATTTCCTTTCCATTTTTATACTTTTTTACCTAGTTGCTTTGGTGTTCTCATCGAAATAACTCTAAAAGCTTCTGTTCCCTACGTGGATCAGTTGCGACAATTGTAATTAATTAATATCGGTGGTGGTTTTATATGTTTTAGTTTATTTTTTTTTATATTTGTAACTTTTGTTCTTTAAACGCCTAGTTTACATACAGGCGAAATATTTGTGTCGTTTTAGTCTTTCATCTTTTCACTACGGGCCGCAGTCTCGTTTGTTGTCTTTTCATTGAGTTATATCTTTCTTTGCTTTTTTTTTTGTAATGGTTGGCCAGTTGGGCTTAAGAACTTCCAATAGACACAAGATATCTGGATGCTATATCCGGCTCAGTTGCATGAATTTATTTCATGTGTGGTAGAGGAACTTTTCAAAATACTTCAAATTAATGAATAATAGGGAAACACTATGGTAATTGAAATGACAGAAGATTAAAAACGGATTATAATTCATTTTTGGTAATATAAGGTAAAGGTAGTCGAGAGCTTTTTGGATCATGTATGTGATTTTACATTTTTTGGCACAAAATTTTTGCATTAAAAAATAATAACAAAGCCGGGTTGTGAATTATGAATTAGTATGATTGCTAGCGGGAGTCTGAGAGGCTTTTTTCTGTGTGATTCAGGGGGCTGAAATGTAAGTAATGACTAGGCTAGTTTTAAAAAAATGCTTGGTGTTGTCTAATTTCTTACATCCTTTTGTTGCTACCGCCATTCAATGCCTTAACTAAATGCATACAACTGTTGCCACCATAGGAGGCAATTTTGCACACTTCTACTACTACTACTAATAACTCACCACAGCACCAAGCCACCTGATGCCAACACAGCTACGTATGCTCCTCCTCCATCCCAATCTATTCAAAGCCCCCTTCTTCAAACCCTTCCAGGAAGTTCCCATTTCCTTTAAATCTTTCTTTATGACATCCTCCCACCCCAAATGAGGACGACCTGTTCTCCATTTAGCCCTAGACGGTTGTCCAAAAAGCACAATCTTCGACAGTCTGTCACCTTTCATCCGCAGAACGTATCCTAGCTATCTCAACCTTTCTTTCATTATAGCCATAGAAGGTGGGGTTGAACCACATTTTTCGTACAGCCTACTGTTTGAAATATGGTCAGTCAGCCGTATACCTAGAACAGTCCGTAGGCAATTTCTCTGGAAAACATCTAGCAAATCTTCATCCACTTTTCGGGGCGTTCATGCTTCAGAACCATATTTGACCACTGTCATCACTGTAGCTTCCAACATTCTAATCTTGGTTTGCAGACTTATCTTCCTATTCTTCTAAACTTTTTTAACTGTGAAAAAAAATACCTGAGCCTTGACTATTCTACTTTTAACACTTTCACTGCTCTCACCTTCTCTACTAATAATACTACAAAGGTAAGTGAAGCTGCCCATCTGCTCAATCTTTTCTTTAACCAACGTCAGCTTTTCATCGACACTGATTCGTTGCATTAGCGACTTAGTCTTCTTAACGTTGATTTTGAAACCTATTCTAGCACCCTGAACTTGAAATATCTAAAGGCTTATTCATTTTGCTCACACTTTCATCTAGAATGCTTAAATCATCAGCATAATCTGAGTCCATGAAAAATTTTTTCTCCCCATTTGATTCCGTGGTTTCCCATTGCCTTTCCTGGGGTTCTTAAGACAAAGTCCTTCAAAATGATTCATGTAGAGGGGGATTAAACATAACCCTGCTTAACTCCTGATTTAATACAAAACTAGGTGCTAACCTCATATTTTACCTTAACCACAGTAGTGTTATTATCGTGCATAGCACTCATCACTCTAGTGTATTTGTCTGGTATCAAACAGTTCGTGATAACGAACTTTAGTAAGGAGCGACCCGGCTCAACAGTAACCGAAACCCTAAAAATCGGAATTTTGATACCAGTAGTTACATCAAAAGAATTGCATTTTCATGCTGATTTTAGATATATGAGTTGCTTCAAGTTTAGTCTTACCCATTAAAAGTTACGAGCCTGAGAAAATTTGCCTTATTTCAGAAAATAGGGGAAAACACCCCATAAAAATCTAGGAATCTTAACAAAAATTGTACTATCAGATTCAGCGTATCAGAGAACACTACTGTAGAAGTTTCAAGCTCCTATCTACAAAAATGTGGAATTTTGTATTTTTTTTTCCTAGAAGACCGATCACGGATGCGTGTTTATTTGTTTGTTTTTTTTTTTTTTCTTCCCAGGGGTGGTCGTATAGACCCAGTGGTCCTAGAATTTAGCGAGAGGGCTCACTCTAACGGAAATTAATAGTTTTAGTGCCTTTTTACCAAAAAACGGAGGGCACGTAGGCCCCCTCCCTTGCTCATTTTTTCCCAGTCACTGGATCAAAATTTTGAGATAGCCATTTTGTTCAGTATAGTCGAAAAACCTAATAATTATGTTTTTCGGGAAGACTTAATCCCCCACAGTCCTCGGAGAAGGGGCTGCAAGTTACAAACTTTACCATTGTTTACATATAGTAATGGTTCTTGGGAAGTATGCAGGCGTTTTCAGTGGGACTTTTTCATGTTGGTGGGGGGGGGGTCGGAGATAGGATGTTACGTGGGAGGATCTTTCCTTGGAGGAATTCATCATGAGGAAAGAGAATTTCCATAAAGGAGGGCAGGATTTTCTAGCATTATTAAAAAAAAACGATGAGAAAATAAATCAATTAATTAGTATTTTTTAACAAATTTTTAATTAGCATTAAAACATAAAGTGAACAGAAATTATTACGTATATAAGGGGTCCATCGCCTCCACAATACCTCGCTCTTTACGTTGAAGCATTTTTGTAATTTCGACTTTATTCTTCGGCCTTGACTTTATTCTTCGGCCTTTGTGATTCAGGGGCCAATCCTAGAGAATTTGGACAAAATTCAAGCTTCATTGTAAAGAGCGAGGTATTGACGAGGGGGGGGCCTCATATACGTTATAAAAATATACAAATATAGAAGTTCGTTGCGTAAGTTAATTCGTAAGTTACGTATATGTGTTACTAAATAAAAACGTACGTAAAAAAATAAAAAAGTTATAGCTGCCTTTTTAAGTAACAAAAAATTGGAGGGCAACTGGGCCTCCTCCCCCACCCCCTTTTTTTTATCAAAATCGTCCGATTCAAACTAAGAGAAAACCGTTTAGCCCAAAAAAAATTAATAGGCAAATTTCGTTTTAATTATTCATATGCGGTGAGCCAAAGTCAAAACATGCATTAATACAAAAACGTTCAGAAATTTAATAAAAAAAACGTTTTTTTAACTGCAAGTAAGGAGCGATATTAAAATTTAAAACGAACATAAGCCATTCTATATATGAAAGGAGTGGTCCCCTCCTCGACGCCTCGCTCTTTACGCTGAAGTCTTTTATTGTTTTAAAAAGTAGAGTTGTGAGAAAGAGTCGAACTTAAACGTAAAGAGCCAGGCGTTAAGGAGGGGACAACTGTTCTGTTCCTTTTAAGTTTTAGTGTCGCTCCTTACTTGCAGTAAAAAAAACTTTCTTTTTATTTAATGCCATGCAAGGATAAGACCTTTGCTAAAGATCTTCTATCAACAGTATCGAACGCTTGCTCACAATCTTTAAAACTTAGTACCAAAGGTGTTTGACAACTAAGGTACTTCTCAGTTATTAACTTGAGATTGAAACACAAATGGACGAATCACTTGGAAAGTGTAAGAAATTATTGGAACCTTATAAAAGTATCATAATTTTGGGGGTTGTGAGGTACGTAGACCTGAACCCAGACGGACATTTCCTTGGTTCTAGTTGCTCAATAGCAAATTTTCTTGGTTCTATTTGAATTAATAATTGACTTGGGTGTTTGGGTTATATCATCCAGATAGACAGAGACCAAATCCCTAGAGTAGGCCTTCTAAATGGCCCTCATTATGGCCAGAACTAATTGAAATGGAAACTTGGCTGTTGGCTCCATGAAAAAATTTCCAAGCTAAATGTATGGACAATATGTCTAAACCATTATTCTGGAAAAGTCTCTGCTCCAGAAAATAAACCTTTTGAGCGTATCCGTCAAATAGAACGAAACTGCCGGCAAGCATTGCAAAGCGACGCGAATTGCAAATTTTTAGAATGCTGTTCAGGTGTATGGAGGGGGTGGAGGGGCCAGTGGCACCCCTTGGTTCAATCATTCAGGTTGAAAATTATTTTCGCCTTCCTTTCTTTACCTTCCCCTACAGTTCCTACAAAAGCTGGTCCTTGGATGGACGGTTTGAAGGTGTTTTACGACCCAGAGACCTATATTGTGTATCCACAGACTGAAGACTATTGCATGATACTACTCAAAATGCAGCGTTCGGACTCGCCTAAAAATTCCAATAAATTCCTATATTCTAATGCACTCCTATAAAATGCCTATATTTTGGCTAAAATCCTATTATTCCTATATTTTCGGCTGAAGAGCAATAAGAACATTGCTCATGATTTGCAATCTTCACTTCTCTTTAAGTAAGCCAAGATGTGCTTTTCTTTTTGCTTTTGACTCTGTTGTAGACTGTGCAGTCTTTTGGTGTATATTGATAATTGATTACAACTGATGAGCTATTTGAATTTAACTAAGGTTTTTTACTGGGCTTAGTAAACTGCTTCTGCCTGGGCTATGCTGTTGTGTTGACTTAGTAGCCTATGTTTTGTTTTTTGTCATGTTGAGCCTGTTTGAAATGAGCAAAGATCAGTATACAGGCTAGCAGTATCTGCTTAATGAGACTGAAGTTCTTGCAACTTATGCGTTTCCTATCTGAACGCTATTTTAAAGGCTGATGCGAATACGGCCCGGTTTTGGACAGATCCATATTTTTGCTTTTTATGGTCTTTTAATCTTGGGATGCTATTGTAGGTGATGCTTGGTAATTAAGTATGGGGCCTACCAAGTTTAATAGTTCATGGCTTGCTAAGACGGATTGCAGCAGTAGAAAGACGGGCAAATGGTGTAAGATTGGGAACGACCAGTACTCGTTCTTTTGCAAACTCTACTTGAAAAATTTTGGTTGCATAGCTGGGGTTGCTCAGGGGTAAACCAACATGTGTGATCTGCAGCACACAAAGCTGCAGTTACTGCTTAACTACATCCACTGTAGCTTCACCTGAATGGACAATCTCGAGTTGATGAAACAACCAAGGATAAACCGTTAGTTGGTACAAACATGTTTTGTGAGCATGATGCCACTTATAAAGCTGAGTGAATATGGGCAATTCAGACAGAACAGAGTTTGATGTCTGCTAACTCTTCAGACCATATTGTCGCAACCTTCCAATGCGATGTTCCCTGGTAAGATCTCCAACAAAATGCCCCTGTGTGCGAAGAAACTCATGTATCTGATCACCAATGCGCTGCGTCCTTACTGTAAGCAAATACTTGTGAAGGACATTCAGTCATATCTTTTACTAGAATATGACGAGACAACCAACAACGCTGGTATGAAAGAGTTATAGATACGTGTTTGATATTGGTCCTCATATGGAAACGAAATCCAGAGCAGACTTCTATGCACAAGTTTTATGGGCCAAGCGACAAGTGATGATCTGTGTAGG
This sequence comes from Artemia franciscana, assembly GCF_032884065.1. Taxonomy (NCBI): domain Eukaryota; kingdom Metazoa; phylum Arthropoda; class Branchiopoda; order Anostraca; family Artemiidae; genus Artemia; species Artemia franciscana. The sequence continues at coordinate 57,453 of NW_027062939.1, forward strand.
AAGATTATGTCAGCCATTGAGCAGAATCAGCTGCCACTTGAAAAACTGATCACGCTTGGAAGTGATGGACCAAGTATCATGGTTGTCAAAATGGCTAGTATCCAATAAACTTTAAGGAGAAGGTTGAGAAGAAAATCGAACTGAATCACAAGAATATATGTGCATCCAGGTAGTCAAAAGAGCACATCTCCAATATCTTAGTAATTTCTAAGGGTATTAAGTTGAAATCTTCAATCATTGGTGAGGAGGGTGTCGAACGAAATCAAAGTATACTATATACACCTAATTAGTCGAAAGGGCGCGTCTGCAAAATATCAAGAGCGGCTAAGAGTATTTAGTAGACGCTTTCAGAGGATGCTGGGGGAGGATTCTAAACTAAATCGAAAGACACTATGAACAACTAATCACTATTTCAGGAACAACTAATAGTATTAAATAAAAATTTCGAGTGCATATCGAGAGGTATATTGAACTAATTCAGGAGACATTAAGTGCATTATGAATGTCAATATAGCATATATGCAATAACTCGGGAACATTTAAGAGTATTAAGTTGGAACTTTCACCGAAAGTTGAGAGAAATGTTAAACTAAATCAAAAGACACTCTGTCTTGAGGGAACTTGAGGGAATGCCGATGGGGATATTGAACCAAATCGGTGAACTACATCCAGGGTGTCAAAATAGTTCATCTGCAATAAGGCAGGAACGGCTAAGATATTTGAAACTTTCTGTAAATATTGAAGGTGATGTTGAGCTAAATCAAATGACACTATCTCCATCCAGGATCAAGGAGGCACACTCGTGCCTCTATAAAGAGGTGAACCACGACAATGTTAAGCGATCTTCGGTTCCAGTGGTCGCAGAGGGATGGGGAGGGATTCATTTCGTAGCCCGAGCTCCAACTAAGAAACCTGCCAAATTTCATCCCCCTCCAACTTTTCCTTCATGGGGAAAATCTGGCCGAAAGTTTCGACCCGTCAACCCCAGCCCCCCTTTAACGTTGTCCGATAGGGCTGAAATTCACAAGTTAACGTCCCCTAGGGCCCAGGAGCTTATCCGCGAAATTTCAGCTCGATCCGATAACTCCTTCCCTGTTTTCCAGAAACCACGCATAGCCACTTAATGTGCATTTTCTTTTTTTTTCTAGACGCCTACAGGTCACAGCCGACATCGGATCTGGGTGTACGAAGACTCATTTGACGCGGAATTCTCCGAGTAATTTTCCTGGAAAGTTTGGTAGGAAAATCTTAACCCCCCGAAAGTTTCGACCCCCCAACCCCACCCCCCTTTTAACGTTGTCCGATCGGGCTGAAATTCACAAGTTAAGGTCCCCTACGGCCCAGGAGCTTATCCGCGAAATTTCAGCTCGATCCAATAACTCCTTCCCTGTTTTCCAGAAACCACGCATTAGCTACTTATTTAACGCATTTCTCCATAAGAGCCCATGTTAATTTGAAATTTTTATAAGTTATTTAGAAGTTATATTTACACACATGCAACTGATTAGCTCAGTCGGTAGAGCGAAGGACTTTTAATCATCGGGTCAAGGGTTCAAGTCCCTTACGGGCGGTTTTTTTCACAACATCAAAATAAAAGTGTATAATTTTGATAACACCTGGACAGCTTATCATTTGAGAGATAACAGAATATTAGCTTCTTATAAGCAAAAGAAACATTTCGGTCATTCTATCTATTTTTTTTTCTATTTTATACAATGATTTAAAAGCGGGGGGGTTGGGGGCGGCAGCCACCCAACTTCCTCTCCTAATTCCTGTACGAGGAGTACAGGAATTATTAAATTACATCCACCATGGATTGTAGAAAAACGTAGAGAAATAATATGAAAAAAACTTCGTTTTCTTAAAGAGTTAAAGAGGCTGCGTCCCAAAGTCGAACCTTAAAACGTACAGGAATTAGAAGAGGCAGTTGGGGGGCTGCCGCCCCCCAAACCCCCCGCTTTTAAAGACTCTTTTGTACAGGTTTTTTGTTGCGGGGGGGACTTCATTGTTACTAATTACTAGTTTCGGCGCAATGGTTCTCCTGTCCTCTTGTACTTAGCATTTTTTGAAGTTATTCCATTATTCATTCATTTCAATTTTTTGTTAATTAAAAGAGGGCCTTTCCGAAGCCAAGAGCGGGGGGTTTGGGGGGCGGCAGCCCCCCAACTGCCTCTTCTAATTCCTGTACGTTTTAAGGTTCGACTTTGGGACGCAGCCTCTTTAACTCTTTAAGAAAACGAAGTTTTTTTCATATTATATCAGAATGAGACGTCTTCAATAGTTCATATACGGTTAATGGTATAGATTAACGCCTGAAGCAACCTAGCTGAAACTATGAGGGAATATTGGACGGAAAGGACAAGTAGATACTAAATTTTGATTTGTTGGCCGGAGGGAGCTCATCAGCGACAAAGAATGTTTGAAAAAAAAAATGGTTGTTTGATTCTTAGTGTGAAATGTTCGCTTTTTTCGATCTCATTAAAATTTCAGGCCGTGAAGACACCTCAATAAAAGTTTCAGAACCAAGGGAATCGCAATTGGAAACAAATCTTGTCAGGGATTCTTCACCTCCTTTTTTTTTTTTTTTTTTTTTTTTACAACAAATCAGAACTATATTAGCTAATATATTAGCTCAATGCATCAATGTAAACAAACAAGCTATTAAAGCAAAATAAAACACACACAAAAATTCCTACAACGAATTGGTTGATCATTATTTGTCAAACAGTTCGTGGTTTGACACGAACTCTAAAAAACGGAATTTCGATGCTAAAAGATATATCAAAGGAATCGGATTTTTATGCTGATTTTAAATATATAAGTTTCATCAAATTTAGTCTTTGTCATCAAAAGTTACGAGCCTGAGAAAATTTGCCTTAATTTGGAAAATAGGGGGTAACACCCCCTAAAAGTCATAGGATCTTAACGAAAATTACACCATCGCATTCACCGTATCCACTTGGTGTCTTTTTATTTAATTCAATATTCCCTGAAACTTCAACGCAACACCCTTAGGCTCATCTCCCACGCGGAAACATTTCAAGACAATGGTTGGAAACTAGTCTCATCTGCAACTGGTGTACAACCCGTTTACAACCAAAATGAAACATGGCTAAGCCCACGGACGACGCGAGTGGTTGTGGATCAGTTCTGTTTATCTAATTGAGCGGTGCATTATGATGAACTATGTTGAGTTCCGACGAGGAAGACTTTAATTGATTACTATGAGTACTGCAGGTTTCGTAGGGTTCTGAATGTCCATCCCTACTGGGAAAAGAATGCAAAGTTTCGTCTGTTCATAGCCGCAAAAGAAATGTCTCAGACAGATAGAAAATTTATCATCTTTTACAGAATTTTCCAGAAAATTTATAATTGTGCAACTCTTCATGCTTCTCCATTTCTACAAATTTCATGTTTAATTCCTGGTCTGACATGTTGAGAGCCAAAATAATTGAACAATATCAACGCGGTAGCTCCCGAAAGTGTCTGGGACAGCACTGCAACGCAACTGTGACCATGACTGGGGTATCATTCGGAACCGGTTTTAGACTGATTGGAAACCAGTAACATCTGGATTGCCTCGTGGGTTGGACCCCACTTCCTCAAGGCCATGGTCACACAAAAGTTGCATGCGCAATCAGTTAGCAATTCTAGTCTCAAAACAGTTGCCCCGTGGTCGCTGGGCCTTAGTCGCTCCTGAGCCGTTCTTAATAGTGCAAATGCGTCTTTCTTACGACCTTGTTACACGTAGTACACCTTCCTGACTCATGCAGTTCACCACCCTTCTCACCATCCCCCAAGACCTGACTAAATTTGATTTCAAAGGGTTTAAAAAAAAAGGGTACCAGAATTGATAATAAGTAAAATACGCTTAGCTATATATATATATATATATATATATATATATATATATATATATTGTATAATATATTAGTTCTCCATCACTTTTTCGATGGTTTTATCTTCGTGGAGCTCCTAGAAAATATGAATTTTTTAAATCACACCTTATCTACCTATGAAAGTTTTTGCCCAGAAAAATTTTTTTTCCGCCAAAAACTAATCCATTCTACCCCCGCCCCTCCTTAGGTAGTGCTCATTTTCACATTTAGCATTTCTCTTGTATTGACTAATTCAGTTTTAAGGAACACATTTGTATCTGTGATTTTCCTATATCACAAAATGTTCCAGGAAAGTCTAAAAGGATTTGTTAATAGCAAGCATAATTACATGTGAAGAAAAAAGGTCTTGACCAGACATCGCAACCATCTTGAGGTTTTCGCTCTTGTAATGTATTTAGCCAGTCTTCAAAATTTATCCTTTTATAAATTTTTTAGTTTGGAAAAACATATTGTCTATTGTCTGCAAATGATTGACTTTCCTTTTCTTTTATAGATAATGAAGTAGCTGGGCAGTAAATTTCGGAACTGTATAAGCCTGTTCTCTGCTGCATTCGTCTTTTTGTGTATAGACGCTTATTTTTACATAAAAAGGCAGTGCAGCAGAACTGGTTTCTTATAATTTTAAAGTTTAAATAAAAAAAAAACAAGGGTTCTAAACTTCAAGTTAAATAGAATCTCAGTAAAATTCGCTTATATATTTTTTTGCTCCCCTTTTTATATTTTACTAAAAAAATAGAACCCTTAAAAAAATTTTAATCAATTTTTTTTTGCTCATCCTTCACCTAACGAATTTACTGCTCATTGAAGCTGTGCAATTATGTGGCCTCTGCTCCTGCCAAAGAACCTCTTCCTGACTCAACATACAAGAACATTTTTTATTTTATATTTTAATATAAATTTAATCAATAAAATATTGTTTCTTTGTATTCTTGCAAACTGTTTGTTGTTCTTAGAGCTAGGGATATTTCATTGGGATGGAGTACAAGATAGAGAAAATTAAAATAAATACATAACTATGTTTATCAAAACAATTAATGAAGAGCACTTACTATACACGAACAACTATTGTATACTTTCAACTTTAAGCATCCCGTTTTAAGAAGGGGATGCCATGAAGGAAAAGTGATATTGTGGTTATGTTTCAAAAACAGTTTCGACAGACCTATTTTGGGCCCGCCATTTTATATTTGCGGATTAATGCTAAACTTAAAAAATGTAGCTAGGACTTTTATATATAGAGTTAACCTGATAAAAGTAGGAAAGGGGATCTTGCTTGTCCAAAAACCCCAATGCCAGGGTTTACTGTATCTATATGCTTACTAATGGCGAAGTATTAATAATTATTAAATGACTAAAATAATTCATTGTTTCAAATATATTGACCATCGGGTAAAGAATAATTTCAATTGAAAATATATTGTGTATTCATTGAAGAGCCAATGCTACTAATTGTTTTGGGGAGTTAAATGAGGGTTGCACAACTCATATTAATGGCCTTTTCCGTTTCTTTTTGTGCTGGATTTCTTCATTCAATGTAGTCTGTTTGGTTTAAGATTGTTAACTTAGATGATTCGACATATGCCCGCTTTGATCTCTAAAATTGTGTCTTTTTTTTCGTAAAAATGCATCGTTTCATGCATTGAATTTTTAAATGAAATAACAGTGTAAACAGTACTTTTGTGTTGACGATAGCTTCTTGTCTATGGATGAGCATCCTAACCCCAAAAATCCTTTTGGC
>NW_027062940.1:0-62992 GCF_032884065.1 Artemia franciscana
AATCCCCAGAGCAGTCATGTCGTCAATAAGTATAAGTCGTCATTTACCAAACAATAGAAACAATAAAGACAAATAATTCAGAGGCAACAACCCAACACAAGGGCTCATTAGGAGAATACACTTGCCTATAGGTTTCGCCACATTAAATTCTGTTACCCAGTCAAATGTCGTGGCTACCACAGAATATCCAAGGCATCCCCGTGTCAGGTATCACCCCCAAAATACATGCCTATAAAAAAAAACTAGCAAATGTAAAACAACCACGTAACACCAAAATAAGCTTATCCTGTTAATATATCCCTCTTTTTAGCAACAATAGGTAAACTAAATATGATAAATTTTACCAAATCACAAATATTAACACATTGCAAAAAACCTGAATGAACTAAAAATTATAGAATTCTACTTTACCATGAGGCTATTTAAAAAAAAAATCCGCTCTATTAGAAACACAATTCAAAATAAATGGTGCTGCATCATCATTTGTCGAACCTCCAAAATTAGTTGAAAATTTCTTTAAGTATTTCCAGATAATTCTTTTGATATTTATTTAAAAGTTCGTTATAATGAAAGCTAAATTTTTTAAATTGCCAAGATAATTTATTTGCAGAAAAACCTCTTGATATCATTTTTGGCTTAAGATTTTACATCTATTTTTAAATCGATATAATTACTACAAATCCTTGCATAACGAAGTAACTGTGAGAAAAACGCCGAATATGTGATATTTGAGTGTATATAACTTTCAGGGAATGGGAAACTAATCACTTCAAAACCAAAATCATCCGTTTTATTATACATTTTATAACTTAATTTATTATTATCACAAATATTAATATTTAAATCTAAGAAATGATCTACATGACCAGCGTCATGACTAAGTTCAAGAGTAAGCTCTGATGGATATATATTTTTAGAAATATCAATGAAATCCTTACAATTTAAGACAAAAATATCATCTAAATGTCTTTTATTATTTGACAAACATGTTTTAAATTATTTGGATTATTCTTATCCATCATATATTTATATTCTAGTTGACTTAAAACAAGTCAGCTATAAATGGGCTGGCATTCCCCCCCCCCATGGGAATTCCCACGATTTGCTTGTACAAATCACCACCAAATCTTATGTAAGTATTGCATAAAACAAATTCTAATAACTCAAAAATCATATCCAGGCTGCAGCATCTCAAGTTAACTGTAGTATTAAAGCAATTTGTCCATATAGCTTTTTTATTATAAGTGTCTATTTTTAAGAACGTTTTACTAGATAAGAGGAAAGATTTCTTGATAACAGTTTTTAAATTATCTAACACTACATTAAGTGATAAATTAGTATACATTGTCGCAAAATCGAAAGACTCAGTTGTTTTAGCTGAAACCATTGTTAAAGAGTCTATCACCTGCAGTGAATTATTAACACTCCAATATGGATTAAAATTCGAAAATTTTTTAATACCAGAACAATAGGTTTTAAATTTATTTACAATTTCCTTTAAAATTAAAGAGAGATCAGTAGCAGCAATACGGGTTGGACATTTACCTGCTCCAGCAATAAACCACGGTTTAGGAGGATTCTTATGAAATTTACAGTCCAATATAGGAAAGGGAACTTTTTATCATTGCCATTTATTTTAATATTAAATTTTTTAAAAAGTATTTCTTCAGTCTTTTCAATTAAATTCTCATCCTCTAAATTTACCTTTTCGTAAACATTAGTTGTGCATAACTCCCTTTTTAAGATATCACAATACAGCTTCTGACAAATTATTGCAAAATTATTATTGGCTTTATCCACTGGCACAATTACAAATTCATTCTGTAGATTAGCATTTGCTTGTTTAATCTTCGCATTATAAAATAATGATTTAGTGTTACTATTTTTTAAGTTAGAATATATTTTATTTCTTATTCTACTAATAATTAAATTCTTCCAACTTTGAAAACTCTCTTTATTTTTATTATCTTTCTTACACCACTTATCAATAAATTAATCAAAACTATTTTCCAAGCAATCAAGAACACTCGATGGTTTCAGATGATGAGAAAGACGGAAATTAGCTCCTTTATTGATTATAATTTTAAGATCATCTTGCTTTATTATTGACAAGTCCCTGTTATAACATGTTTGTAAGTAGGATTTACAAATGGGCCAAGTTGCTTAAATATATACTTCATATATATATATATATATATATATATATATATATATATATATATATATATATATATATATATATATATATATATATATAAATATATATATATATATATATATATATTTATATATATATATATATATATATATATATATATATATATATATATATATATATATATTCTTTATATATACCTATATATAAAGTGCCAAAACCCTATAGGCAAGTGTGTAGCCTCTTGATGAACCCCTGTGTTGGGTTGTTTCCTTTGAATTATTTGTCTTTATTGTTTTTATTGTTTGGTAAATTGACGACTTATGCTTATTGACGAAATGACTGCCTGTCCATGGATTACTCTTTATGGTTATTGTGTATGGCTATGCTGTTTGATCTATGTGATTGTAGGGATGAGTAGGGTTAAGCCCTTATTCAAGTGCCGGTCTGTATTAATCACTAATGTGGCAAAACAGTCTTCTTTTTCTCCTTCTGTTTTCCTTTTTTTATATGTTTGTACTGTGGCATTGGTGTTTTCTCTTTTTGTTATATATATATATCACATATTCAGCGTTTTCTCGCAGTTACTTCGCTATGCAAGGATTTGTAGTAATTATATTGATTTTAAAATAGATGTAAAAATCTTAAGCCAAAAATTGATATCAAGAGGTTTTTCTGCAAATAAATTAACTTGGGCAATTTAAAAAATTTAGTTTTCATTATAACGAACTTTTAAATAAACATCAAAAGAATAATCTAGAAATACTTAAAGAAATTTTTAACTAATTTCGGAGGTTCGAGAAATGTTGTCACTGCGCCATTTATTTTGAATTGTGTTTCTAATTGAGCGCATTTTTAAAAAATTAGCCACATGGTAAAGATGAATTCTATAATTGTTTAGTTCATTCAGGTTTTTTGCAATGTTTTAATATTTGTGATTTGGTAAAATTTATAATATTTAGTTTACCTACTGTTGCTAAAGGGAGGGATATATAAACAGGATAAGCTTGTTTTGGTTTTACTTGGTTGTTTTACATTTGCTGTTTTTTTTCATAGGCATGTATTTTGGGGGTGATACCTGACGCGGGGATGCCATGGATATTCTGTGGTAGCCACACACTGTGCTGGGTAGAGAATTTAGAGTGGCGAAACCCTATATAGGCCAGTGTATTCTCCTGATGAGCCCTTATGTTGGGGTGTTGCCTCTGAATTATTTGTCTATATTATTTTTTCTATTGTTCGGTAAATGACGACTTATACTTATTGACGACATGACTGCCTGTCCATGGATTATTCTTTATGGTTGATTGTGTGTGGCTATGCTGTTTGACCTATGTGATTGTATGGATGAGTAGGGTTAAGGCCTCATTCAAGTGCTGGGCTATATTAATCACTAATTTTGGAAAACAGTCTTCCTTTTCTCCTTCTGTCTCTCCTTCTGTCTTTTTTTTTTTTTTTTTTTTTTTTTTTTTTTTTTTTTTTTTTTTTTTTTTTTTTTTTTTTGTGTGTGTTTGTGTTTGTGCTGTAGCATTGGTGATTTCTCTTTTCATGATATATATAATATATATATATATATATATATATATATATATAATATACGAATTTTCAACATTCTTCGCTGTCCAATTGTCTGTTCATACAAATAGATTGTTAGGTTTTACCGACTCTTGAACATGTAACATTTAAATGTCCACGGGAAGACTATCCGTATTCAGATCTATACAGCATTTTTGTAATGATTGCCCTTGGGCTTTGTTGATGCTAATTGTGAATCAAATATTCCCTGTTTCCCTGTCGCCATTTATATATCCCCCATATGCCCTTCCGGCGTCCCCATAGTATTGTCCCTCTCTCCCGGTCGTCATTTATATTCCGTGTGTCCCCGTCGTCATTTGGGTCCCGTTTTCTCGGTCTGTAATTTCTCTTTGAGTTCCGGGTCGTCATTTATATTCCCTGTGTCCCACTTGTCATTTGTGTCCCGGTGTCTCGGTTTGTAATTTCTCTTTGAATGTGCCGGTTGTCATTTGTATTCCTTGTGTCCCGGTGTCCCGGTCTGTAGCATACGACAATAGATCAATTGTGTTGTAACTTTGTTCACGATCCCATTCTACACATGTAGAAATTGAATCAGTACGAATAAGTGAAGGCATTCCTAAACGCTTGAGAAGTCTGTTTGCAATAGCTAAGCACAAATCTTCAATCATAACTAAAGTGCAGTTCTAAATTTCTTTTATAAAGTCCAAGGTCGTATTTGACCTTTCTAGCCGTTTTCGGTGGAGATTATTTTCGGCATTTGCGATTTATATTTCTTCCATAGCTCTGTAGAAGATGAAGGAGAGCAACTTTTGCCAGAAGACATGGGCCATAATGTCATATCTATGAACTGGCGACTGTCTAGGATGTAAAAGCTGTTGTATCTAATCCCAAGATAGATTATAAGTAAATTTAATAAATGACGAATCATTAATCTATAGGCATAATATTTCATTGTGCTGCATTTCTTATCCATATTTTTGTAAGTGACTAGATTTATCAATTTAATATCAAAGTGATAGCTGCCGGCTTCATCCAAAAAATAATAGGATATTGTAGGGCAACGTAGCATCGATGAGCTTAAGCAATTCTTGTCAACTGATTTTTTCGCCTATAAAGAATATTATTTCGAGGTAAGAACTGATCACCGACCATAACGATTGTCATTTCGTTGATAGTTGCGTGTCAGTCGGCATCAATTCAATTTCTGTTTTGAACAGAAGCACTAAATTATATTTTTGTGGAAAAGATGTTGCAACATGGAAACGATTGTCCTTTCAACGTTGTTTTTTTGTTATCGGTATCACTTTCAAGTTTTTGGTTTGATTTACCTTGGCTTGTCCTTCGTCACTATGAAAAACATATCGCCAAACCTTTGTTCGGCTTTGATGACCTTATCCTAGTCAAAACCCCAAGCCCAATCATCGTCGCTATCTTTTTAAGTTTTGATGTGTTTTGAATTTCGCTGCCCATGTTGATTTTCATCTTACTGCGTGGTTTTTGCGTTCTTTAGCCCCAAGCCTTTTGGCATTAACTCTTTGAGCAGCGTCCTGGGCTGTTTCTTCTGCCATTGTAGATTTATACTAAAATTTCTCTTTGAATTAACTATTTGAGCAGCTTCCTCGGCTGTTTATTCTGTCATTTTAAGATCCATACTAAAAATTTCTCTTTAAAACGCCATCTTATATACTTATAGTGATGTCATATACAAAGCTTTTGACGTCATATACCAAGTTTTTGACGTCATATACAAACATACAAAATACATACATGACGAGATATTGCCCAATCCTTGTCAGTCGACAAACATTATGTCAGTCGACACACAAACGTGGACGTCAGTCGACAGTCGACAAACATGACGACAGTACACAAATCACTTTTTTTATAATGATGAACAAGCGTTGCGCTCATATAATAGGCTGTGGCTGACCCCTTCATCTGCATACATATATTTATTGGCTAATTAGATTATACAGAAAAAAAAACTCTTTTATAAATTTCATCAGACTACTTTAAAAGAAAAGAAGAGCGAGAAGGGGCTAGTTACCCTGTAATTTTTTGTTAATTTAAAACAAGGCACTACAAATTTTAATTTTTCGAGTAAGTCATATCTCAATCTTGTTGGAATATTTAATAGACATGATTACCTTTGGGAAGGACAAAAAAATAAAAATAAAATGTTCATGATTTTTCTGTAGGCAAAATATCCAAATTCTAAACTTAAAAAAAGGAGTTTGAAAACTTCACAGCAGGTTTTTTCTGTGCTATGAGTCTGACGTCACAATTGTCAGTAAGATTCAAAAAGAAAAATTCGTTGGATATATCTATTGTTACCAAAATTCTTTGGGAGAATAAAATCCTTACTTGCAGTTTTGTTAAGAAAAACTATCTGATTATAACGCGTAATTATTCCGAGAGTATATAATTCAACTATGGCAACTCTCATCAATAGTCGCAACTATCCTTGGAATTCTTAAGTTGTCGTAAATAACCATTCCCAATTCAAGAATATTTTATATTGTATTACACTTTTGCATTACTCTATAAGAAATCCTTATGGGGATTTTTATATTGCACTATCTTTCAAGTTTTCCGTATTAATATGGCGCTAACTGCTCAGACTCAAATATTCTTAACAAATTTCACATATCTTCTTTAAAGCAATTATGTTTTTTCAAAGTTTTTCAATCCAGTGATTTAAATCAATATTCTTAAATGAGATTAATAAAAATTTAAAGTCACAAAAAAAATGACTGCTATTGCTTTAGATGATTTTTTTAATGTCCATTGAATAATTAAGCTAGATGGACCGTGTGGTTAAATTATCATTTTCATTTTCTGATTTTCTTTATTCATGTTTATCTGTTTGGCTTCCCTTGTTTTTTGTGTTATTTATTTTATTTGTGCTCATAATTCAAACTAAAAAAATCACATAAATATTGACATTATTCATGTTCTAAATACTTTTTTTGTACAGTTTTTTTTCCATAGTTTTATAATTCTTCTATTTGCCCAAAAACTATTTATACGTTGTCTGAAGAAAGATTAGAAACTTTTTCTTAAGTTTATGTGATTTTTTCTCATTTGAAAATTCTCTCTATTTCTGAGTGTTGATTTCTTGTAATTGAGGCATCAAACCAATTCATAACGAAGTTGTTGCAAAATAAATCTGACCAAAACGAGATACAAATGATACAGTACTACAGTTTCATTTTGTTAGTGTTAAGCTAGCCATATGAGCTAACAATTTCTCGTATAAAAAATAATACAATGTTTTACATCATATAGAGTGGTAGGCAGTGTTAAGTATTATTACTGAGGTCTAAAAAACGGCTATTATTTTGAATGGGATTATACATAACACTTCTACCAAATGGAAGCAAAGACCAGCACTGTTACAATGTTAGACTACCTGCTCTAAAGGCACTCAGTCCAAACCAATATTTTCTTATATCTCCATTTAAAGCCTTTGAAAGTGAATTAAATATAGTCAATGCCTAATTGCAGCTATTTTACGCAAGGGGTAAATTTGGAAAATCTGCTAAATTTTTAAATATATAAAAATGTTGATAATAGTCAAGTTTTTTTCTTTTAAAATTTGAAATCTGGATTTTTTATCAGAAGAAAGATCATCGATGGTTTTTTTCCTTTATTCTTCTCAGAAGAAGTCATATCAAAACAATATTCCAACAGCATTGGAAGTGGGTAAAATTGAAAAGAAATTCAAAGTTCTAGTGCCTAGTTATAAGTTACCACAAGATTGGAGAATTGGAGAGCTACTAGCCCCTGCTCTTTTGCCTTTTCCCTTAAAGCAGTCCGAAAAAATTTTCGATGACGTTTTGTTCAGTATAGTTTGAGGGCCCAAGAAATATAACTTTGCATCTGACGTGGCGTGTCAGAGCCTCTGAAAACAGGGCCTCAGGGTTTGACATTTGCCATATGTCTACAGTTAATATTTATTGTTGGGAAGTATACTGACAATTTCGAGGAGAGGGCTACCTTGGGACGGGTTTTCTAGTAAGAGAATTTCGATTTGGATACAGACTTCTGAGGAAAAACTTTCCAGGAAAATGTTTCTATGGAAAAAATTTGCCAGAACTCAAATAGAAGTTTTGTTTTATTTGTCTGATTTTCTCATTGGTGACCGCATTATATATATGGGAATAATTTGGTTAATTGTCTGAGGGGAATGCTTAAGCAGAGCTAGGATTCACTGTCAAAGTTTTGCAGGGTAAAGATTCTATTCCCCACTGAAATTTTTCCATGGGCAAGCCATTACCAGACAAAATTCTCCATTGGGAAATTTTCCACGGAAAAAACTTTCCGTCGGGGGAAAGAGATTTCCTCAAAATATATTTCATAAGCGAGACATTCTACTGTGATATAAATACGAATCATAAACTAAACAAAAACAATTTTTTCTTGAAATAAAACTATTCTATGGAGCATAATCAAACGAAATCATAAGTAAAAAATTGTATTGGGAGAGTTCTCAGCGAGGATGAACTATTTTGGAGGCTTGTATCCTAGTCCAGATAAATTTTCTATAGGAAAAAAAAACCAGTATGGCTATCGACTATTACAATTTCGTAGGTATAACAATCTAATTATTAACAATAAAGTAATTGGTCATAAAATAGCCCACAAATACAATCTATCCACAGAGTGGTGGTGAAACTAACCTGATTGATTTTTTGTTCAAAACTAAAGAATGGCAGGATAAATACAAGATAATAGGGTATATGGGATTGTTGTAATTTATGTTAAAAGCAAAGATGAATTTCTAGGAGTGTTTGGGCGAATTTAAGGCTAAGATTAAGAAGGGTAAATATTGTCCAGGAAGCTGCGACATTGCAAGATTCAAGAATGAAAATTTGAGAAGATTTTCCTTGTACCAGTTGAATCCTAATGGGAAAATTTTAAATTTTGACAACCTAGAAGACAAATAGGAAAGTAATTTGCAAAATTGCTGATAGTATCCTGGGAAGAAAGATAAAATCGTAGATAGGAATAAAAGGCAAATAAAATACATTAAAAACTGAAGATTTAGTAAACTGATCTGGTAGGAGTTATGTAATCAACCAGCAAGTTTTGTCATTACCAGCGAGGTTTGTCATCAACCTGATTGAGTAACTAAGAACTATTGATGGCGTACGAATGTATGAATAGCCCAAGCTAATTGTAAAGAGACATTGCCTACTGAGCTTTGCAAGAGAGACACTTCTTACTTTTTAATTGCAACTAGAAAACAACGGTAGAGGACAATTTAACATAAATATGTGTGGCTAACCACGCACCCAGTTTTTATAACAGATATCAGGGTATTTCTCAACTTATTTTCAGCCTATAAACCTTTCTTTGTTTAATGCGTATTCTTAAAACTTATTATCTTAGAGAAATTGTGTACATTTATCTATTTTAATTGCATTAGAATCTAACCACTATTGTCAGTTTACCACAATACTAACTTCATAAGGAACAGTAGCTCAAAACTCTCATGTTTAAGTTTAAAAGAACTATTTTTGGATGCTTTTAGCACCTATCATATTCTATGAATATATCATAGAATAAATTTCTTTTAAACTACTTCAATTCTTGAAGGGTAATTTTCTATGAGCAGAAAAAAAAGTATGGTCAAAAAGATCCCGCACAATTTTATCTGTAAGATCGATGTGATCTCTTTTCGTTTGTCACCTAAATGCGAGTCTTGTACACCCACAATATTCTTTTTCCTTTATCAATTAGCCATATTACATATATTTATATTATGAGTTACGAGCCTGGTGAAATTTGCCTTATTTTGAAAAAAATGGGGAAAACCTCCCTCAAAGTCTAATATCTTAATGAAAATCACAACATCAGATAAAGCGTTTCAGAAAACCCTACTACAGGGGCTTCAAGCTCTTATCTGCATAGATGTGGAATTTTGTGTTGTTTTTTTCAAGAAAAACGTTCACGGATGTGTGTTTTTTTGCATTTTTTTTCTCAGGGATGATCGTACCAGCCCAGTGGCTCTAGAACGCTGTGAAACGGCTCATTCTAACCGAAATTGGAAGTTCTAGAAAGTTATATTTCCCCCCAAAGTCTCCAGATCAAACTTTTGAGATAAAAATTCTATTAAGCATAATCGACAAGTCTAATAAGTGTCTTTGAGGACGAAGTAATCTTCCATAGTCCCCAAAGAAAGGGCAGCAAGTTGTAAAACCTACCCATTGTTTATATACAGCATTGGCTATTGGGAAATATGACGTTTAAAGACGTTTTCATGGGGATTTCTTCTGGTGGTGGTGTGGGGTGTCGAGGTAGGGGGTTACGTGAGAGGATCTTTTCATGGAAGAACTCATCATGGGGGGAGAGAATTTCCATGAAGGGGGGTACTGGATTTTCAAGAATTATTTTAAAAAAGCAATGAGAAATTAAATAAGAAAAACAGGTTTTTTCAACTGAAAGTAAGGAGCAACATTAAAATTAAAAACTAACAGTAATTATTCACATATAAGGTGATTTGTGCTCTCCTCAATACCTCTCTCTCTCTTTACGCTAAAGTATTTTGAGTAATTTCAGAAGAACTATTTATTATAATTAAACAGCCTTTGTGAATGAGTGGTCATTCTTAAAAATTTGAACAAAATTCAAACTTCAGTGTAAAGAGCGAGGTA
This sequence comes from Artemia franciscana, assembly GCF_032884065.1. NCBI lineage: Eukaryota > Metazoa > Arthropoda > Branchiopoda > Anostraca > Artemiidae > Artemia > Artemia franciscana. The sequence goes on from NW_027062940.1 coordinate 10,351, forward strand.
TTGACGAGGAGGTGAACCTCTTTATACAATAATTATAATATAGGAATTTGGAAGTTCGTTACATAGCTTAATTCATAAGTTATGAATATTTATTACTAAAAAAATATTAGTAAACAAAATTAAGAAAACTAGTAGTGACCTTTCTAAGAAAACAAACAAATCGGAGGGCACCTAGGCCTCCTCTCCCACTCTTTCTTCTCAAAATCGTCGATTCAAAACTTTGAGAAAGCTATTTAACCATACAAGTTGGCAAATTTCGTTTCGATTATTCATGTACGGTGAGAAAAAATCAAAACCGGTATTAATTCTAAAACTTGCAGAAATCAAACAAAAATAAATTTGTTTAACTGACAGTAAGGAGCGACATTAAAACTTAAAACAAACATAAATATCTGTATATGAAAGGGGTTGAATCTCCCTCTACGCCCCGCTCTTTGCGCTAAATTTTGACTCTTCCTTAATTTCTACTTTTTAAAACTATCAAAACTTTCACATAAAGGACAGGGTGTTGAGGCAGGGACAGCATTTTTCACAGACGGAATAATTTCTGTTTCTCTTTTGTTTTAATTTTGCTCCTTACTTTCGGTAGAAGAATTTTTTTTTTTCATTGCAAAATAAATCCGACCTAAAAGAAAGAAAAATGACAAAGTTACAAATTTCCGTCTCCTTGGAAAACAAGCTTAATTATTTTAAACTATTGAACCAGCTTATAATAATCATCAGTTTGCTTTTATAAAGCTAAATATATGAGCAAGCATACATTACCATACAATATAATCTGAAGTTTTACATTATGTAAACTGGAAGGCAGGGTCAATTATTCGCAGTGATATGTAAAAAACGGCTATTACTGTGAATAAATAACATAATAAATACTTTTATCAAATGGAAATATAAGCCAGCTGTAACAAAAAGTTAGGCACTTGTTCGAAAGGTCCTAGTCGAAACCAATATTTTATTACATCTCCACTGAAAGCCTTTGCAAGGGAATTAAATATAGCCAATGGCTAGTTGCAGCTATTTTACTTTCGTGTTAGCTTTGGATTATGTGCAATATTTCTAGTTAATATACTATTAGTATTAATTTATCTTTCAGTGGAAACTCTTATTCTTTAGTTCACTCTTATAATATATTTTTTACTTCATTTAATATTTAGTTAGATTAGCCACTTCTAAGCCATTGGTAAATTAATCAAACGTACTTTTAAAGTGATTATCATCTAAAGGAAGGCACCACAAGGTCAGTCTTAACTTTCAGTTGAAACTATTGTTAACCTTTGTTGAAAATCTAGTTTTTGTCAATATTCAAAATAAATAAAATATTTTACCCTAAATATTAAAGGGATAACCATTTATTGTTTCTATAAAGATTATTGCCAAACAAGAAAAAAACTTATTTATTGTGTTGGGTTTCTAAAATAAGAACAAATTTTCTTTCATAGAACATTGTTTAAACGATAAAAGAGAGCTTAAATGCCCTTAAAAACCAAAATAATCGCTTTATCTTCTATTTTATAAAAAAAAGGCTATATTTAAATCAACATTCATGCAATGTCCATCTAGTTTATTTGCACTACCTCTAGGGGAAAAACCATTTCTTCGGCTTAAAATTTTCCCATTATTAGTGACTTAGTCTCATCAACACTAATTTTGAAAGTTTTCTTGTACGCCAGTGACTCATACTCCCTAAACTTCATGTATTTGCTCATATTTTTAACTATGAGTCTGACTTCTGGATATTTCAAGGCAAGGGAAAATTTAGCTTTAAATTTAAATAAGTATAACATCTGAGCTTTTACTGAGTTTCCTACTGCAAAGCTCCCAAAAATAATCCCAATAAAAAGGAATAGAACATAACCCTGCTTAACTTCAGGTCTCAAACTTAACCAGATACCAATCAAATTTTTCTTCTTTGCCACAGGATGTCTTCTAGCATCATAGGAAACTTTCTTTCCAAATCTAATTGCCCTTGTATTTTGTAATTATATTTGAGGATTTTTGGACAAGAAATCAAATTTTAATATATACAACAGGGATTTTGAGCATTTGGCAATCCCCTCATACACTGATTAGCACCAGTTATCTGTGTCTAGTTTTTGTTGTGTACATTAATTCAAATAAAAAAGGATTTTCTTTATTTTCTAAATGTTCTTAAGGCTTTATCCATGGTTACCAGGGGATTCTATAAGGGGGTAAACGAGAAGAGCATGCACCCTCCTTAAATTTAATTTTGGACTTCTAAATTTTGAAACATACTTGTTTTAATGTTTTTTGAACTATAAATTATCCTGATGGTTTCTCGAGAACATTTTCGGAAAACAATATAGTTGCTCCCTTTAGATTAAATGAAACAACTGTTAATAAGCATTTGGTGACTTGATGCCACTGATGGTTGCTCTAAATATGCTAAGGGAAACCAAATTATAGGAACCTAACAATTAAGAAAACGCTATCTTTGCGATGATTACAACGTCAAAGAAAATATCTTATTTGGTAGATATATATTTCAAATTAAGCATAATTATCTCTAATAAAATGTCCCTAAATTATGATAAAACTTCGCATAAAGCGATTCCTTTTCAAAAAGCCTAATTTTGAATTAAAGTCTCAGTTTTCTTTTAATAAAAGCTCAACTCGGTCGATTTGGAACCTTATAGAAAAACTATCAAGGATAATATTAAACGAAAAGGCTAATTCTTCCCTCATTATCTAAACAGAAGTTTTGAAAGTTACCTTCTGGGATCTTGGACGGATAAACAATATATCTAGATCTTTCAATTTCAAATTCAATTTAATATTATCAGTGAGTTTAAAGTTTTCGCTCAAAAATATTATTTACAAGAGGAAACTGTATTATTTACAAGATGTTTATATTTTAATTCCGGCCTATTGTCTGGGCCCTTTGAAGTAAACGGCCACCATAACTCCCCTCTGGTCAAAATTGGCTTGGGCGGCAAGAAAAAAAAGCACATAAACTTTTTACTTTCTAACGACCTTCTTGTTATTAGTATCTGACCAATTTCCGTGCGGCTACGAAATAGCCTGGCTAGAGGTTATTTTGTCACCCAACATATCTAAAATGTGGAAAATTCTACAGCCATCACGGAAAATCTCTAGAGTTTGAAGAAAATAATCAATGAGAGTAGTGGAAAAGAATCGTGTACACATTTATGTAATTCTTCGATATTGCTTAAAAAGGTATTAAACTCATTCCAGCTTAACTATGAGATGGAAACTTGACCAGAAATCAAACTTACATTTTGTTTTCATTTCACCAGCTCTTTGGCATTACAGAAAACTTTCTTTTCCATTATATTTACAATAGCTTTTCAGTAGTCTTCTTTAAAGCCTTTGGGACAAGAAATTAAAATTTAGTTTAAACCGTAGGTTCTGTGACTGGGAACCCCCATCACATAATAATTAACCTCTGTTTTGTATAATTTTAAGTGATTCCCTTTCCTTAAAATAGAAAATGAAATGATTTTTAGAAAATAATTTTAAATTATAACAATTCCACACCCTAGGTTACCAATAGTATCCATTAGAGGTTAAGGAACGGAAGATGTTCCCTCCTTAGTTCATTTAGCCCTGACTTACTTGACTTAAGTTCTGTTCATGCTTGAAGTGGTCTTGGGATGTCCTTCTTCGTAATGGCTTGGATATGTCTTTTGATTCCCATAAGTGACGAAATTTGGAAAAGTGAAAAAGTGCAAAAAAAATTTTCTACCTTTTCGGGTGATGGCCAAAAAAGCAAGAATGGTAAATTGATCCTTTAAAGATGATATCCGGGAGGTGGAACTGACGAATTCTCTTTACGTTACCAATGCAAAAAAGTTGTTTGATCTAGATTTCGAAGAGGATTGTTGATTGTATTTTAAATTCATGAAGACGTCTGATTAAAATTTGATCAAGGTAGGTAATAACAGCAATAAGGCACAGCTACTCTTTTTTAAACTTTGTGGGTCAACACTGGTTATCTACCTTCATTCCATGTCATACAAGGGTATACTGTGAATGGGATCATAAAAGTTTCAAACAGATCTTTATTACACCGTATGTAAATAATGGCTAATCCTTGCTTCACCATAAATGCATTAGATCTTTGAGACTTGAAGTCCGGAGCAGAGCTGTATTTTTGTATCTTTTTAATAGTTTTGTCATTGAAGACTATGTTGCCAATGTGAAGGAAATCTTCAACCCACTGGATACCCACCTCATTTAGTTTTAGTTCTTGCTTAATTATTTTCTGCAGCTTTGGTGAGCAGTACACAGCCTTGTTTTTGGATGCATTAATGAGAATTCTAAAAAATTATTCACTTCAAGGACTTTATTAGCAACAAATTTTGAGTCCTGAGGTCTTAGGACTCGAACATCCGGCAGACCTTTAAGCTGTCAGTGGAACCTTTGCTAGTCATGATAAAACTCATAATTTAGAGTAAATTTCTTTGACTAGAACGACTAGGTTTCATGGAAGCTCTTAATAAAAGAGGATTTATCAGAGGCCTTTTCTCCAAATCAGGTCAAATGGTTTGACCTGTAAATTCAGTAAATTCAGAGCTGGTATAAGTCATCATCGTATACCAGAGATTGTTCAAGAATCTAGCTAACAGTAACAATTTTACTAACGGTCAATCTCCTGTGACGGAGACCAGCTTGGTATTTTTAAACGACTAAGGAAGATAGGGGTTTAATATGTCGAAGCATAGTGCTGCTGGTAGATTTTCGACCACTTACTAATTAGTAGAACAATAGTGGCTTCGCAAAAAAAATTGAGGCCTTTTTGGTTTTTTTGTTTTTTTTGTTTTTTTTAATATTGCATTAAATTAAACAACAATAAATTTGCTACCCTTAGATTAAAAAAACTAAAAAAAAACTAGTTTTTTAACTGAAAGTAAGGAGTGACATTAAAACTTAAAACGAACAGAAATTGCTCCGTGTATGCAATGGGTTGTTCCCTTCTGAAAGCCCCACTCTTTGCGCTAAAGTTTGACTCTTTTTCTCAGTTCTACTTTGTTAAAAAGTAAAAGACTTTAGCGTAAAGAGTGGGGCGTTGAGAAGGGAACAGCCCGGAATAACTTCTGTTTGTTTTAAGTTTTAATGTCACTCCTTACTTTCAGTTAAAAATACTTTTTTAAATTTAATTTCTGAACGTTCTTGAATTGATGCATGTTTGATTATGGCTCTCCGAACATAAATTAATCAAATAAAATTTGTATATCAATTCTTTTTTCTAGCCAAATGGGTTTTTCTTTGTTTTGGTGTGACGATTTTGAGAAATAAATGGTGGAGATGGATGTTTAGTTGCCCTCCAATATTTCGGTTACTTACAAAGCCAACTAGAACTTTTAATATTTAACGAAAGTTTTTATTCGTAAAAATATATGTAACTTATGAATGAACTTACGTTACAAACTTCTATATTCTTATACTTGTATTATGTATATTACGGGGTCCGTCCCCTCGATAATACCTCGCTCTTTACACTACATCTTAACTTTTGTCCCAATTCTTTAAGAATTACCCCTCAATCAGAAAGGAAGTAGAATTAATAGCTGAAATTCCTAAGAATACTTTAGCATAAAGAGCAAGGTATTTAGGAGGAGAAAAACCCCTTATATGTGTAAATATCTCTGTTTGTCTGAAGTTTTAATGCTACTCCTTACTTTTGATTGAAAATACTTATTCATTTTTACTTTTTTATTGTTTTTTTCTTATAGTAATGCTAGAAAAGCCTGCGCCCTTTTCATTGAACTTCTCTTCCCCCATGACATATCTCTCCAAGGAATAGCCTCCCAAATAGCCCACTACCCTCAACCCCCCCCCCCCCCAAAAAAAATGAAAACGTCTGTACACTTCCTAATAACCATTACTGTATGTAAACATTGGTCAAAGTTTGTAATTTGTAGCCCCTCCCCCAGGGACTGTGGGGGATCAAGTCAACCCAAAGACATAGTTATTATGGTTTTTGACTATGTGGAACAAAATGGCTATCTCAAAGTTTTGATCCATTGACTTTGGGAAAAAATGAGCGTAGGAGGGGGCCCAGGTGCCTTCCAATTTTTTTGGTCACTTAAAAAGGGCATTAGAACTTTTAAATTCTGTTAGAATGAACCATCTTGCAACAATCTAAAACCACTTTGTTGATACGATGAGCCTCTTTGATAAAATAAATAAAAATAAGCACGCACCCACGAGTTTCTTCTGGCAAAAGAAATCTTCTGGAATTTCCACATTTTTGTAGATAGGAATTTGAAGTTTTTGCTGTAGGGCGGTCTAATACGCTGAATGCGATGGTCTGATTTTCGTTTAGTTTCCATGACTTTTAAGGGATGTTTCCCCCTATTTTCCGAAATAAGGCAAATTTTCTCAAGCTCATAAGTTTTAATGACAAAGACTAAATTGGATGAAACTTATATATTTGAAATCAGCACTAAAAAACAATTCTTCTGATGTATCTTTTAGCATCGAGATTCCGGTTTTTAGAGTTTCGTTTACTATTGAGCCGGGATTACTATTGAATTTGTTACTGTTTGGAAAAATCTCCTTGTAAAGTTTTGGAAACTTGGCAGCACTAATGGCTACCGTAAATATGAAGAGGGAAGTTTCACTGTAAAAATTAGATTTTTAAGCAAAAGCAGAACTTAACGGAAAATGAAAAGTCAAGAAAAAGATCTAATGTAGTCTGTTTGTTTTTCAAAACGAAGCCTAATTATGCAAATGAACTGTCGCACACCTAAGAATCCTCTTAGTGTCCATATATCGTTTAAACTATATTTTAATTCAAATATTTTTAAACTCATCCTAAGTCAGGTCACAGATTGAATCTCTAAAAAATTTTATGTTCCTTTGATTCATATGAAGGCCCTTTCATAGATGGTTTCAAAAGATTATTTTTCATAAAATTCTTCGAAAACCTCATCCTACTAATAAAGTACAATCGCAAATACCCTAGGCTTCATATCAGGACATTTCTAAAAGAAGAAATAAGGGACCTGAAGAATGATTAATGTTAAGATGGGAGAGCAAAAGTATTAATATAGCCGAACTACAAAAATTATTGTGAAAATAGTGTAAAAGAATAGAAATAGTAGAAAATTTTCTATTTCTGGAGAATACCTCTTTTCACCCGAATACACCATTTCAATGTTCCTCCTTTCGGTCAATTACTGTAGCGACATCTCTCTGTAAGTTTATTGAACCTCTCTTAAGAGATGATCTTGAAAAGACATATTACACTCCACCACATCAGTTTGTGTTCAAACGTGGAACAAGATGTGCAGATTCACTTACAGTCGTGCCAAACCCAGTCGTAAACAGTCGTACAATCGTAAGGTCATTCTGAAACTTCAGGGTATGTATTCTTGACGGCAGATTTGTTCAAAATTACCGCCAGATAAGAATATGCCTTTAGTTGCTTGAAAAAATCTTATTCTGGTTTAAAAAGGTGCACGCCAAGGAGTAGTTTTTTTCACCTGATCTATTTAATAACTACCTTCTTGACGCTTAGGATCTATGTCCCTCCTCATTAACTTTATTGGCAAGAAATTTGTCAATAATTTGTTATGTTGACGATGTTCTGAATCTTAGTTGCATCCTGCAACGAGTCAGTGATGTTGTTTCTATCCTCCAGGCAGAATACCTTAATTTTGGTCCACATTTCAATTTTGCCAAGTCGGAAATAGTCCTTTTTAATTGGACTTTAACTTTTACTTTAACTTTTTGACTTTTAACTCAATTCAGTTAAACTTTGGAATTTTTCAGTTCCACCTGTCGATCACCTCAAGTATCCTGGTCTCCTATAGCTTCATCTCTACACCACACACGGTACCTCCTTATTGAACATTTAACCCGCTCCATTTTCGCCTCTTATATGTCAATAAGTTCCTGCAAGTTCAGATTCAACCGGTACTTGCTAGCAAGCCTTTTCAATACAATAGCTCTCCTTCACATTCTGTATATTTCACACTTTTGCAAACTGCTAGCTAATATTGACCGAACTAAAATGCGTTCATTCTTCTTCCATTTTGCAAAATATTTGAGCCACCTTCTGCCCGGGTAAAGCAATACAAAAATTGTCCGTCAGTTTCAAATTGCTGACCCGAATATTGCAGTAGATAGGGTAATAGCTAAACACAATAAAAAAGTGAATATAACTGCCAAGGAGTTGTATTCTGTATTATTTTACTAGTCTGTTCCTTTTTTTCTTTTTTTTTGATTGCTTATTTCGTAAAGTGTGCTATTTTGTCATATGTTGTTGTTGTTGTTTCTTTTTTTCTATCTCTCTCTCGTTTGTGCTCTGTCTTGCTCAAAACTTTGTATTTTAGTATGTCTGTGTAATGGCCTTGCATCCTGCAACAATTTTTGAATTTGTCACTTATTCCTGTTTTATTTTTATTCGTAAAAATCCTTGTTATGACAAGAGTTAGTACAGTAATCAATTTATTCTTCTTCTTGTGTTTTTCTTATGTTTGTTTTTTGTGTTTGTTTCTTCCTCTACTTCGTTGTATCATGTTATGGGATTGATGAGTGTTCAATAAATAAATGGTAAACACGGCAAAACTACATATAGCCCATTTTCAGACATTTGAGCACGGTAAAAAGATCAAAATAGAATAAAATACTATTGAGGAAAATATTTAAGAGCCTAGTAGTTTAATACTACCATTTTTGTATATAAGATTAGGACTAGAATCAGCAGAGAATTTATTTGTACACCATACATGTAAATCCTCGAAGTTAATTAAGGGTAATCTAAAACGAATGGAAAAGGAGAGAATTCTCATCTGGGGGTTTCAGCATACCCCCCTCCCCTTATAGGGGAGTTCCAACTTTAGCTGAAGTGATTCGTTGTCACTGGCCAATTCCAGTTTCATTAAGGTCGAATTTTATGGATAAAATTTCGGTTTTAGGATTATTAATATTATAGGGAGCTCAAAACATTTACTTAAACGTTCTGGTATGAAAAACAAATTATAGAAATGTTATTTGCCTAAGAATTGAATTGTATTAAATAAGAATGAAATAACAGATATGAACCTTTGGACTCCCTATTCCATATATTTTTTCCAAAACTAATAGTAACTGCCACTTTGATTTTATCTCATCACTCCATCCCAGAGGCAAATATGGCCTAGGCTATGCTTAAAGTTTGCTTTTTGTTGCGTAAGCATATCTTTGTTAGTCCAACTGAGCCATGGAATAATCAAAAGCAGGTTCACAGATATACCTATTTTTTTAAGCCGAAGTGTGAGACCAAAATTTATCATACATTTACCCTCTCTATAAACTTGAACAAAAACTTAGACTAGGTTGAACTGACTTGATTGAACAATGAAAACCTCTACACACATAGAGTAAAGCTTTTTCTTTCATTTACCAGTGGGATTCCAATCAATCAAGCGAAAAATTAGACCAACTGGCCACTCCTGCATTCCCTATCAATCCCAAAGATTTTAACATCACACTCTTCCATTGTGACCTGAGTAATAAAAAATTGATCTATTTAAACTTTAAGCCCAATTTAATGTTATCAGTCAGTTTAAAGTGTAGGTTGACAAAATATAAATGAACGAGAAAAAAATTCTGATAAGGCTTAGCTCCTGATACATTAAACCTGAAGTAAATGGACCACAAAACTCCCCCTGGTAAGATTATGCACTTTTAAAAGAAAATTAAAAAAAAAACTTTGAAATCTCCAATAACTTTTATATTTTCCATCTCTAACCAAAGTCTGCTGTAGTCACAGAACAGTTGCGCTAGAGCTATTACTGGCATCCAATATCTATCTAAGGATTTTCAAGTAGAGAATCACAAAGGGTGGTGGAAAATTATTGTTGACTTTTGCCTGATTGATGAATTAATATACCCACTGACATACTAGGAAAATAAGTTGCAAAGCCTCATTACTTTTTTGTTTAAAGAATTTAAGAGAATGAAAAAGAACAACAAAATTTAAATAGAAAAGGGGAACAAAAATAAAATAATAATAAAAAACCTTACAAAATAAAACTGAGTATATAAACTCTACGTCGAAGAGCTTTTAAAAAAGGGAAAATGCATATTAATAAAACCAAAAGAAACAAGTAAAGAAAACACAAGCAAACAAAAACAAAGCAAAAACAAAATTCTCATATAATAATAACCTCTAAAATACTGCGATTATAGGTAGCGCAGTAGCACTACCTAAACAGTGGTATGGTGATAATCAGCTGTTTATGTCTAAACAGGTGCATTAACTATTAATCAGTAATATGGGCACAATGAATTATTTATTTGTTTATAATTTTTCATACTGTGGCACATTGTATAGAAAAATTTGTCTTAAAAACTTCAAAAGGGGCTTTTTCGATTGGAAATTCCAAGTTTTAGAACCTTTTACAAAAGCCAAAAATTATTGGCGGGGAACCATCTCCTCGTGCCCATTATTTCTCTAAGCACTTCCAATAATATTTTTTTAGATAGGTGTTCTATTACGACTAGCTGTCTAACAATTATGTTTTTAAGGAGTATAACCACTCCACTTTCTTCAGAGCAAGGATTGTAAATTATGCTAAAGAGTCATTAAAGTTCTAGTGGAAAGGGTGGTTGTAAAAAAAGGATATCATTTAAAGGGATATTAGTTGGTTCTAGTGCCCTTTTAACAGTTATATGATGGGAGGGTAATTTACTCCCCTTTACGTCCCATTTTCCCAATATTCATCCGGTAGAAACTTTAAGACAGCTGTTTGCTACAAAATTTACAAAACAAGTTTTTTGGGGTTGAAACGAAACCAGAGAGCATGGAGAAAGGTTTTTAAATTATACTCCGGAGGCTTAGAAGGATTAGATAGAACATACAGTTTGTAAACTCTCAAGTTAGACAATTAGATTTGAAATTTAAAATTCTAGCTCACTCGTAAGAGTCAAAATTATTGGAGGGCAACTAGCGCATCTTTCACTCCCTAACAACTTCGCTCCCATCTGTCAACTCCCTTTTCTCATCGGACATTCGATTAAAATTTTAAGATACCATTTTTGTTTAAAATAGTCCAAATAAATACAACAATATCTTTTTGGTAAATACAGCTTCCCCCAGAGTGCACGTGCAATTGCTTTAAACTATGCCCTGGGGCATATAAGATTTTTTGATAACGGTTGGATGTATAAACTTCAGATCGAATGAAGCTAATTTGACTGGAAGTTCGAAATTCAAAATATATTCCGACGTGGATTCTAAATATTTGGATTCTATTATTTATGGCATGTGGATGTTTTTTGTTAAATTATACTATTTGAATTATGCTTGTTTTTTTCTCTTTTATATTCTTTAAATGGAAAACCAGTGCTATCTGAAAAACTGTTTACATGTTGCCTGGGTGTGAAAAAACACTAATTTAATTCTATGATTTTAAATTTTGACCCAAAAAATTATAATATCATTACGCATCAAAAGGTTTTAGAAAATTCTAAAATAAATAAAATATTACCTAGGTCCTTCTGTTTTAAACATCATTTAAAAGCAAGTAACGAAACTAATCACAGAACAAATTTAAACCTGCTAATTTTTAATTGATTTGTTTGAAAATGAATATTTTCCCATTTTCAAATTGTAACGAAAATACATTTTTGTTAAGCAATAAGCTTTTTGGTTTTCTTAATAACTATTATTTCAATCAAAATACTTAATTTTTCCAAAATTCTTTTGAACATGATTCAAATTTTTCAAGGGAAAGACTAAACTTAAATTTTTACAATCAAAACAGGCAAGTCAAAACCCTAAAATTATATATGTATACGGCTCAACTATTCCCACGTCCAAATATTAAGCAAAAGTACCTTGACCGAAAAACAGAAATAGAAACTAAGAGTAATGAAAAAATTTGACTAAATCCCCCTAAAAATACTCAAATTAATGATCTCAAAGGTTGAGACGAGAATAATTGTGTTTTCAAAGGATATTGGTAATGCACACGATATAAGACTAGAAGTTGTGGATAAACGTAATTCAATAGTAATCATAAGTAACACAAAGGCGCTGTCGAAGTGAAGAGCGATGTAGGCGCTATTTAATATTTTTTCATTTATTTTGGTTTGTTTGTTTGTTATAAATCAGGGCACTTCGTATCAACGGAGTTATCTTAGAAAATTAAAAAGGGCACTTTCTATTGAAATTGAAAGGGTGATAGCCCTTTTTAATACTCAAAGTGACTGGAGGGCAGCTGGCCAACCTCCTTAACGCATCAATTCCCTAAACACATCAAATCACAATTTTGAGATAGCGATTTTCTTACGTCTTTGAGGCTGACAGCCCTCCCAGGACAAGGGGGTGTATAAGGTCCAATTAGAAAGGGTGATTGTATAAAATTACAAAGGGGCTCAATGGATTAATAATCAGAAATTCTAGTACCCTTTTTAAGATTCAGGGTGATGGCAGGGTTGGTTCCCCCAGCACTTTTTTTCCCAAAATGCATCTGACTGAAATTTTGATATGGCCATTTGTTGTCGCAAAACTTCAGAAAAAGCTCATTTGAATGGAAATTAAATGGACTAGGGCCATTTGTAGTAGTCAAAAGTGATTGGAAGGTAACAAACCTCCCCCTCCACAATGATGAAAACCCAAAACAAATCTAATGAAAGTTTTAAGATAGTCATTTTGTTCCACCAAGTTGAATGGTCCAGACATTATGTCTTTGGAAATGACAATTCCGTCCCATAGTCTTCTCTGGCAAGGGTTATATTTTATGCCTTGAGGTCAAACAAGGTTTTTAACAAAAGGATGGTTGTAAAAACTTTCAAATAGGCTCATCTGAATGGCTATCTGATGTTTTAATTAAAAACAAATCTGATAAAAATTTTCAGATGGCCATTGGTTCAAATACAGTCACAATTTCATATAATATTCCTCTTGGGCTCGATAGAGTCCCCCAGAGTCTGGGGGTTAGGGTTGTAAGTGATAATGCTGGAAAATACAAGGTTTTTATATATGGGATTGTCTTGTTGATTTTAGAATAGGCTAATTTGACTGAAAATGTATAAATCTTGTTCCTTTTTAAGATTCAAACATGATTAAAAGCAAATAGCACCCCTTCCCTGAAATCCTTTTTTCCCGAAATACACTAAATCGTAATTGTGAGAAAGCAATGTTGTAACCAACAGTCTAAAATAATATGGCAATGTTCTTAGGGTGGACAAAATCCCCAGAACACATAGCCAATGGACGTTATGTCATAGCGCATATATTGTTTTTCTGAAAAGGGTGGTCGTATAAGCTATGGATTGGACGGAGATCATTCTATTGAAATTCAAAAGTTTTAGTGCCTTTTTTAAGATTCGAAAGTGAATGGAAAGCAATTAGTCCACTCCTTAAAATTATATCTTCAAAACATATCCAATCAGAAGTTTAAGTTATCTATTTTGTTCAGCCTTGTTGAAAGGTCTAGTAATTATGTCTTTGGGGATGTTTACCTCCCCAAAGTCTTCTATAGGACAAAGACTGAAAGCTGGGCAATTCGTTCATTGTTTACACATTGAATTACGGAGGAGGGTATTATTTATTGTCTGAACTTTATTTTCCAAGAAGATGAAGGGCATTCAGGGGAGCCACCCAGAGAATGTTGAGGGGACTCTTAAACTAAGTCGAAACACGTTATTTGTTTACGTGTTTGTTTAACTAATCAAAAAACATTAAGTGCATGCAAATTGTAATAACAGCGTCTCTCAAGAGTTGATTTGAGTGTGAAGTTGAAACTTTCAGAAAATGCTTTAAGGGAAAGATCATTATAGGCAGCGAATGATAGTGGCAGAATGTCTTTTTTCATAGGAGACCAGAGCACTTTGCATCAAAGGAGTTGTCGCAAAACTTTCGAAAACAGCTCTATTGATTGAAAATTCAAAGAGCTAGTGCCATTTCGAATAGTCAAAAGTAATTGCATTGTAAATAACCTTCCTCCAAAGCTATCCGTTTCCCCAAAATTATCCAAGCCAAATTTCGAATTGACCTTTCCGGGAGTCAAATGGATCGTTGGCTGTCACTCCGTCCTCTCCACATTGTGTTTTTCATCAATGCAACCGAAAGAAATTTTTAGATTACCATTTGCTCAAATATAGTACAAAATTTTTATAATATGGCTTTTGGGATAGACAGAATCTCTCGGAGACTAGGGATATGGGTGCCCTAGGGGCATAGCAAGTTCTTATGGAATGTGTGGTCGTCTGAACTTTAGAAGAGGCTCATTTTATTGGGACTGTGTAAATTTAGTTCCCTTTTATGAGTCAAGCATAATTTAAATCATTGAGCCCCCCCCCCCAAAAAAAAACCTCTGAAATCGTGTTTTTTTTCCGAAACCCAATCAATTGAAGTTTAGGGATTGTGAGCCATTTCTTACAGATAGTTTTTACAGATGAATTATATAACATGGGATTATATGATTGTGTCTTGTTTCCTTAGGGTGGACGTAATCCTTAGGTATTAAGTTGGAATTTTCAGAGCATGCATAAAGGAAAGATCATCTCACCAATATGCAATATATGCACGGTACTGATAATACTATTTTTACTGCTACATTTACTACGACTACTACGGATTTTTCTTTTGCAACTTCTTATAAGCTCAGGAGTATTGAGATGAAAATTTCATCAATGATGAAATTTTACGGTGCTTGAACTAAATCAGAACAAACTACCAAAATGTGGATTTTCAAAAACATGAGAAGGTAATATCTAAAAAAAACTTAAATAATTAAATTAAGACTTTTTGGGTAATTTGTGGTGGATTTTGAACCAGCCAGAAGGCACTATGTATATCATTTTCATACTACCACTAGAGTTAATTTAACTGGTGATGATAAGTCTATTAAATTAAAACTGTTAAGGAACTTACAGGAGGAGTTTCAACTAAACGAAAAACAGTATGCCTGTAGGTTTTCAAAAGGATATAAAAGCAATATCCCAGACAAAAACACTCTATAATAGTTAAAAGTCTCATTAAAACTTTTTAAAGGAGTAAATTAGATACAAAATTAAAAATTCTGGTGTCCTTTTTAACAATAAACAGATACTGGAGGACAAGCAGTCCTTCTCTTAAGTCCGTTCATTTTTCAAACCCTTCCAGTCAAAATGTTGAGACAGCCATTTCGTTCAGCATAGTATAATGGTCCAGCAACAATTGCATTAGCGACACTGGGCATGTAAAACCCCAGAATTATGCAATTTGTCCATTAGACATTAAATTTAAAGGTTGATTTAAGCTGTATTAAAAGGTATTGTGTTAATGGTTGCCAATAGCACACCTCAGAAATTTTTCGAGATAGAACGGAGGTATTAAGTTGAAACTTTTGGGGCTACAACTTGCACTAGCTTTGCCATCGTAATTTACATTAAGTAAAAAGAGTGCAAGTGTATTGAGGTTGTTAAGAAAAAATGATTTTAAGTCTTATCGTTTGGACAACTAAAACTAAAATTAACTCAAACTAATAAAATTGAACTAAAAAAAATACTATTTTTGTTAGGATTTAAAATTGTTGAAATCGTTCTCCAACATACGAATAGCAACACAAACTATGGCAAACTATAGAAAAACACATTAAGAAAAATAAATTAACTCTACTTAACTCTACATTCTTTCTCTTAACTCTACATTTTAAAACAGTAAAAAACTATAGCGTAAAGAGCGGGGCGTTGAGAAGGAAAATCCCCTTTCATATACGGAGTAATTTCTGTTCGTTTTAAGTTTTAATGTCGCTTTTTACTTTCATTTCAAAAACTTTTTTTTTTAATTTAATTTCTGAAGGTTTTTGAATCAATGCATGTTTTGATTTTGGCTCTATGCAGAGGAATAATTAAAACAAAATTTGTATATTTCGTTTTTTTTGGCTAAATGGCTTTCTCATAATTATTGTCGAATTATTTTGAGAAAAAAAGAGCGGGAGAGGAAGCCTAGTTGCCCTCGAATTTTCGGCTAATTAAAAAGGCAACTAGAACTTTTAATTTCTTACGAATCTTTTTATAAGTAAAAGATTTACGTAACTTGTAAATTAGCTTGAGTAAAGAACTTTTGCATTCTTATGTTTTTATTACATATATGAGGGGTTTCGCCCCCTCGTCAGTACCTCGCTCTTTACACTAAAGCTTAAATTTTGCCCAAATTCATTAAGAATGACCCCTGAATCACAAAAGCCGCAGAATAAATAGTTGAAATTACTAAAAATACTTTAGCGTAAAGAGCGAGGTATTAGAGGGAGGTGAGCCCCTCTAATGGGTAATAATTTCTTTTCGTTTTGTTTTAGTGCTGCTGCTTACTTCCAGCTGAAAAAAAACTTTTTCAAATTTATTTTTTCATTTTTTTTTTAAGTAATGCTAGTAAATCCTGCGCTCCCTTCATGGAAATTTTCTTCCTCCATGACAAATTTCTCCATGGAAAGTTCCCCCAGCATATCCCTATCTTCTCAATCCCTGCCTAAAACCAAAAAATCCTCCTGAAAACGCCTGTACACTTCCCAATAACCATTACTATATGTAAGCACTGGTCAAAATTATGAACTTGTAACCCCTCCCACGGGGACTGTGGGGGAGTAAGTCGTCCCCAAAGACATAGTTATGAGGTTTTTCAACTACGTTGAATAAAATGGCTAGCTCAGAATTTTGATCCGTTTACTTTGGGAAAATACTTAGCGTAGGAGTGGGCCTAGGTGCCCTTCATTTTTTTTGGTCACCTAAACAGGGCACTAGAACTTTTCATTTCCGTTAGAATGAGCCCTCTCACAACATTCTAGGGCAACTGGGTCGATACAATCACCCCTGAAAAAAAAATAAATAAATAAACACGCATCCGTGATCTGCCTTCTGGCAAAAAATATAAAATTCCACATTTTTGCAGATAGGACCTTGAAACTTCTACAGTACGGTTTTCTGATACGTTCAATCTGATGGTGTGATTTTTCTTAAGATTCTATGACTTTTTGGGGGTGTTTCCCCCTATTTTCTAAAATAACGCAAATTTTCTCAGGCTTGTAACTTTTGATGGGTATAACTAAACTTGATGAAACTTATATATTTAAAATCAACATTAAAATACGATTCTTTTGATGTAGCTATTTGTACCAAAATTCCATTTTTTTGACTTTTGGTTACTATTGAGCCGCTTCGCTCCTTACTACAGTTCGTTACCACGAACTGTTTGAAAAAGATATTATTTTGGCTTGCTGCACTAATTGCTGCACTATCTGCACTACAGAGCTGTAAATATGGTGAGCCTTCACCATTGGCAATGTGGATTCATTAGTAAATAAAGACATACTAGGTTTCCTCTGTTTGCCTCCAGCCACAGCAAAGGGCCTCTTTTTCCTCTTTAAGGTGAAAGACTTATTTGTCTACCTTCTTTATCACAAAAATTCAAGAAGAAAATGTTACTATGTTCATTTAAGGTCACTAGGCCTTTTGGACTAAAAAAAGTAAGCATATGGTAAAGATAGAAAGCTTTGAAAATGATGGTTTTGGCTTTAATTGGTATTCTTTGATTTGATGATCTGCCCACATTTTTCAAACTCTGCTGTTTCCTGAACTACAAATTACAGCGCTTGAATTTTGAAAAAGGTTCATAAGAAGACTCGTGTCTATGCCACAGTCAAAGAAGAAAAACAATAGTACATTCCAGCACATTGTTGCAATTAACAAAAATAGAGGAGGAAATAATGGTTCCTCGGCTTTAAAGGATGTCTGTCTTTGTGGTTTGAGCGAGCACATGCCTTACTTCGTTGTTCAATACTCAACATGTCAAATATGTTTTGTATAGCCAATTCAGTCAAGACTATTCTCAATATGCTCCAAATTTGGCGTAACGCTCTATAAATAAACTGGTGAACTATATTGCTGAGTACCATCAATGAAACTGTTGTAAATTATTTTTACTATAAAAGAGAACTTGTTAAAAGAGACTTCTAGGTTTCTTAGGCAAGTACTTGATCAGAATAATTAGCTTGGCTACTGTTTATGGATTTTTTCAACTTGTTTTGGGTATTTTTCTTAGCATAGTTGGAATAAGCGTTTTTTTCCGATCAAGAATCATCAGTTTTTCATCCAATCTTATCCAAAGAGACGGGTCTGGTCATGTAATGGTTATTACAAAAACGACCACTAACCTTATTTCGTTCCTTCAGCGCAGATATGTTACTGTCGCATGTATCAATAACCACTTTAACGTATTTATTCGATGCACCATACAAGGATCAAACCTTCGATAAAACTCTTCTACTAGCCGAAGGAAAAGCTTACGCAAAATCAATAAGACAGACAATTAAAGATACTGAGTGGCTCAAGAGCTTCTAAATTACTAGCCTAAGAGTGAAAAGTGGATCCAAACATATTCTACCCTACCCAAAAATACATTCTACATCTCTAAGAAACTTTTTTTTACAGAATGTAAGCATAAAAAAATATAGTCTTACTAAATAAATGATACCTAAAGAGACCACACTAATATCTACTTAATTACCAAACTAACTCTTATAACCTTTTCTTGTACAGGGATCTAATTATGGTTTTCCTTGGATTGCTAAGTGATTTTTACATTTAAAAATCCTATTCAAATTTTCAGTAACTTATTTCTAATGTTATTACTACAGTATTAATTGAAAATAATAACCACATTATCATTACCTGGGTCCTTATAATTTTTTATTCTTTTGGTACTATCGCTAGTTCTTCCTCATAATATTTGCCTTCCTTTACAGACAAAGTGCCACAAACTTCATAGTCTTCCAGTAAATATTTTACATTATTTCGGTTAATTATTCTCTCAAAATATTTTTACAAGGTCTGTTTACTCTTTCCTTATCAGTAATCTTGCCACTCTCCAATCTTTAACTGAGACTAGTGTAGATTGACTGATTCAGTTCGGTTACCCAATCCGACGTTTGTTCCCATATTTACTATCTTAGAATACTTTTTAAAATTTTGTCCAAGACTGAAATGGCACATTATTATTTATGTTTGAGAATGAGAAACTGTGTTTAATTACGATTTCAAGATATTTAAAAAGGTGCTACACTCCATTTTCTTAATTCACGTATAAAAGGTAATAACATACTTGCTTGGAAGTGGGTCTGAGAAGTTTGCCTTTGTAAATCTTCTTTTGGTTAAGCTTAGATTCTCATTGTAGATATTGCAAGATTTATACAGAAGCTCATTGAATTTGCGAAGCATCTTTGCCTCTTGTTTTATTCTGGTTGTCAACATCGTCTCAAATTTTCTAGAATTGAAAATTAAAAAATTATAACGGTGATAACCAAAACTTTAAGTTTGCTAATCATAAGAAAAATGATAAAAAATTTGTGAGGTTTGGGAAGCGATTATTCAATCCAGTTTCACAATAAAAAAAAATGTCCAACTTTCTTGAATTATTGGATTTTGAGAAAATGAAAAAATACATATAATAAACACATATTAAGGCTAATCCCTCTCATGATATTTTAAGAAACAAAATACCAGAGAGTTACTAACTAAGATTGACTAAGATATATTTGAACAAAAATTCTTTGACCACCTCTTCAAATACTCTTTTATAATACTGTTGAAACTTTATTCTTATTTACAATTTATAGTGTATAGGATATTAGATACAGAGGTAAAACAAAATAACGTATGATTCTTGATAATAACACATCAAACCAAAAAGAGCCAAAAATTTTAAAGGGTTTACCATCAGAAACATACAGTAAAGTGGCAAAGATTTCCCTCAATACATTTTTCATTTTTAAAAACTACTTTGTTGTAAAAGTGTGATATTAAGTAAAACAGAAATATTGACGTTACGGTATTTCAAATTTATGTATAGTTGATAATTTAATTTGATATTTTAGATTGTAGAATTTTTTTTTATTTCAATTCATCTTAGAGTATTAAAGATCCAAAAGCCGTTTGAAAATAAGAAAATCTCAACTGTAATAAATTTTGAAAAATCAGGTAAAGATCGGCACGTTTTTTTCAACTGTTGAAAATTTCTGACGTTTTCTCACTACAATACATAAATAAAACAGCAAGAAAAGAGCGATCCTCCAAGACATAAGACAACTATTGTTATTTTTTTTTGGGTACAGTCAGATCCGTGAAGCTGGTTAGGATATCTGTGAGTGTCCACGAAAAAGAAAGATTTTTTCACGCGTATATGATGCACGTTTATATGATAATTGTGCTTTCTATCTAAAAAACTTGAAATTGAAATTTAAATTTTAGTATTGAAATTGGATAGTCCCTTACCAATATCTAGAATTCTTTCTTTAGTTAGGCTAAGGTCTAAAATACTTATAGCAGACACGCTTGGGGAAAAACATTCTGCATTGATGTTAACATTTCAATTATTGACAAACCGTGTTGGCGAAAAAAAGTCTCTCATTTTGTTTAAGTGGAGAGAAAGTGCTTGCTAGAGCGTGAAAAGTCAAGTCTAGTATTTGTATTATCCGCTTCTTCCTCCAACGATATAGGTATGGCTGAACTAATTAAGTTTTAATTAACCTTCATGCAGCTTTTATGGTTGAGAATCAATCAGTTGTGAATAACACGAAAGGACATGGGCAAAGTAAAATGGAAAACACATATCAAGAACAAAATTTTAAGTGATGAACTTTAAATGTCTTCAAAAGAAGCAAAGAGTAATTAAATATCGTTGTTCTATTTAGTCTTAGACACTTCTAAGGCTGCCAATTTTAATTTGTTTATAATGTGATTAAAGAATGCCTAAGAAAAGCCTAAAATAGAAAGTTCCATTATGTGTATGTATGTATCAATTTATTGCCTATCATAAATTTAAAAATGCCCCACTGATGGAGAATAATGAAAGAAAAGGGAAAGAAACAAATAAATTCTGACAAACAAAACCATTACAAAACCAAACAAATACAAACAAAACCAAAACAAAGAAGAATTGACAGAAAAAAAAGAAAAAAGGGAAATATGGGCATCATATGTAAGACGAGACACATTATCAACGAATGACACTTTCAAATGTGCTTTCACCAATAAAATGTCTCCAATTTACCTCGGTTTTCTTCTGCAACCACGAACACTCGACTAGCAACTCCATACCGGAAGAATAGGGAGCTGTTGTTAGTTCAGAGAGGCAACCATGGGCAAATATTTCGCATAATTGTAGAAACATTTCCGTATATCCCTATCTGAAGTAGAAAGAAGAGACAAAATTTTGCAAGGGTAAGTAGATGCAGAACAGCACACGCATTTTTAACGCTGGCTAAGATACGGTAGTTAAATTTAAACTTGAAAACAACTAGAGAACCTACGTATTCCTCGATTTTCTGGTACAAAAATCTTTCAAAAATTGACGTGTGGCGCGAAGATTTGACACAATCGGTACACCAAGTTACGTCAGTTTATCTTGTGCTTTAATATAATGTTCACCAAATTGAACATTTTTCGGACAATCTAAAGGGTGATTGAACTAGTCAAACTTATTTTCATTAAATCGAAGACCAATAAGCTTGTGCTCCCTATCGAGAATTTGAAAATTTAACCCTGAATTACAAAGACTGTTCTAGTAATATCAAGGATGTCATCAGCATAGTTAGTTAGCAAAACATCAATACCTTTAAATATGCAGTCACAATGTTCCGTTGTGGCACAATGTCAGTAATATTAACCAAGGGCTGAGAAGTAACGGCGCCCAGTCTGGTACCCTTTTTAACTGGAATTGAAGGAATTAGTTCCATCGTGACAGGTGAGATGGTTGCCCTAAATCTGGCATTTAGCTTTTTATACATATTACCTGTTGATTTGATGACAGAATAAACTCCACGCTTATAAGTAGTTAATAAAATAGGCAGATGTAAGCCCCTTGTCGAAAGCTGATCCGTCTAACACAAAAATATTTAATATTTCATTATTTTCTTTAGCATGTAGAAGTAAACTAGAAATCAAATGGTGAGCAAGGTTGCAGCCGACTCCTCTCTTGAAGCCACAATGGTCATCCGGTGTATAATACTTATCAGATATCTTGTCAATATTTAGTAACTCAAAAGCTTTGCAAAAAACCGGTGACATCGTAATTGGCCAAAAAAGAAGAACACTGGTTCAAGGGCTTTTCTCTTTTTAGTACCGGGCTTGTTACTCTCGTGTTGAACAAATAATGAGCAACATAACAACAGAATACCATCAGAGAGATTAAGGTGAGATGCTCAATCAGGAGAGGGGACTCACATCTTAGATGCTTTGGACATAGGCCAATAAGACCACGAGAAGCTTTTACAAAATTTCTTATCATTCCGTTCTGACACTTAACTCTTTTCTAATAATTTCAAGTCTTCTCATTGTATAAATTCAAATTATCTGAAACTATACTGTTCAATTAGCTATTTAGCATTCTCTTAAAATATAAAACTTCGTAGAAATATAATAGTTTAATGCCCTTAAAGAGACTTTGGAACAGTGATTTTGTTTCTGTCTCTGGAGAGAGATGAGAAATATTTTCTCTCATCTCTCATCCCATCTAGACTTAATCTATTAATTAGATTAAGTAATAGGTCCCAGCACATATGGACATCGAGAAATTACTCAGCCCGGCTTAAACAACACTTGTTCAACAACAGCGTCCTCCCAGTCCTCCTTTGCACAGCCAAAACCAATATAAGGCGATAACGGGAGAAGAGAATCCATTCACTCCTGAACAATTGTCTTCCAAGAATTTTAAATTTTCATTGGTCAGACAGAATCACAAATGGAAAAGTCCAAAAACTTGCCAACCAGTCTCTTGTGACTTATACAATTGGAGCTCGAAGATGGACATGCTTGGGTAATGTTCTACAAATGAAGGACACTGATATAACAAAAGCCATTTTATATTAGCACACAAACGGAAGTCGAAGGTGGGAAACTCCTCGAAAACAATTTGCATCTAACCAGTCTGATCTGCACAGTATTCATGCTTCTTTCCAACCCGATTGGGAAGACTTAAACGTAGCAGTCTCAGTAAGAAAATATCCACAAAGTCTCATAGATGTCATGGGTGCCTAGGTGTCACAGGAAAAATCTAAGGTCTAATACAAGGATAGCTATAGCTCATAGTTATGGCTTCAAATGTATTGGTTAAAAAAAACTAAAGTATAGTAAGTCAAAATGTCCCATTGATCTCAACCTGCTGTGGCGGAAAATTCAAAATTAAAGATATACAAATGAATTTTTTATTGTTTATATAAGTGGAATGTGTGACATCTGTAATCCATCCATTAAATTCGGAATAGTATAAAGGGAAGGTTTGGTCTACCAGCCAGTTTAGTGTAAAAGGAAGGCAAGTCTAACAGCCCTAATCCCAGGGGTGCAATTGGGGACCATCCTGGTACAGTCTTTTTATTTTGTGCTTGATGCTTGATGCCTACATCTTTGCTTAGCCATAAATTTACCCTTCTGATAACGGCTCGTACCAGCCAAAAGATCCCTTGTCTTCTCTGTTCTTTTCTTTTTGGCTTGTAGTTTGAGTAGCCTAGTTCAATTGGAGTTCACTTTAGCCTACAGCATGGGTGACACCTCAAAAAAGAACTATAGACCTCCTGGTACCAGAGAGAAGAGATAAGACTGCTCCATCTAGTTTTGAGGTGCTGAATGTATTAAAGAGTAGACTGCCATACTCACCTCACATATTAACACCCTTAAGAACAAGGAGAAGCTGATTGCGGATTCACTGATTGATCAACTCTTAAAACTACAACAGCAGAAGTTGTAAGTCAAGCACTGTCTTTTGAGGTTGGTCTTTTGGTTTAGGCCTCTATTAAAAAACTTACCCCTAGTCATGAACCTGCTGCTTTTGATACCAACAGTATAGAAATCATCAAAAAAGATGTATACACTAGCCTGAAAATATATTTTGATGTGCTTGTTGAAAAATCACTCAAATAAAATGACCTGAGGATGTCAAAGCTTGAATCATCCCTGAAATTGCTGACTTAGGTCTGTCACAGCTGCATAATTCTCTCAAACCAATGCAATCCAATTTTGATCATCTGAATGATCAGTTTGACAAAATGAAACTCTCAAATAACCCGGTCCTATTTGGTTTAAAAGAACACCCTTTCCCACAAGTTTCTGACAGCCCATTCCTGGGATTTTGCAGAATTACACTTTTTGGTATTCCTGTGACCCAGAATGATATAGTTTCTGCTAGAAGGATTGGTAAAGAAGGCTCAGGTTTCAAACCTCGCCCATTTGTTGTTGAATTTTCTATTCCTAGAATGCAGCAGCTCATTCTTAGAGAAAATAAATTTTTGCAAGGTAGTGGTGTCTTTATTTCTGAGTCACTCGCAAAGTCTAGACTTTAGCTGCTTAATTATACTAAATCAAAGCTTGGGAAGAGGTCTACATGGTCTAGTGGAAGGGAAATACTCACCAAACTTTCTGATGGTAAAGTGATTACTGTCAAAGAAGCATCTCAAACTAATGCTCTCTATCAGTTAATTACAGCTCATCAAAGCCCCTCCCAAGACTGAAATAAACCGTTTTTTTTCAGCTCTGTTTCGAAAATTTATTTATGATCTATTAGTTTTTCTATGTTTGCATAATGTTGCATTTATTTTGCTAAATGTTTGCATTTATGTTGTTTTACATTATTCATCTTAGTGGATTGCAAAAACCATTGATACCTCTCTCCTACTGTTGCTCCTTTATTTTTTGCCTTTTTTCTTTTGTTTTTGTCTTTATCGCTGAACTTGCTTGTTATTATTTTTATTCCTTTTGAACATAGTTGTTTATTATTGTTTTTTGTTCTTGCGGTTGTTTTCTCATTTGTTGCCTGTAAGTTTTACCTTTCAATCCACCCTCTATTACTTCAGCTTGTTTCTATGGATATTGTGTTCATTTGCAAAGATATTGTGTACAAACAAATACAAACTAGAAACAATAGGGAAAATCTTTTCAAGACAGTGGAAATCAGTTCTGTGGATATTTCGGCTCTATGTCCAAGGGCCGTCTTCAGCACAATACAAGAACAAGAGAGAAACTATATATATATATATATATATATATATATATATATATATATATATATATATATATATATATATATATATATATATATATATATATATATATATATATATATATATATATATATCTATATATATATATGTATATATATATGTATATATATATATATATATATATATATATATATATATATATATATATATATATATATATATATATATATATATATATATATATATATATATATATATATATATATATATATATATATATATATATATATATAGATTAACTTAAGTCAAATAATGAGACTTAAAACTAAATAATTGAAAACACTTTTTAAAAACTTTTACAAACAGCCCTAGCATCCTTACTTCAACGAAGCTCAACAAGCACTGGCGAAAAGAATCAAATGAGAATATAAACTTATTCAACTTAAAAAGAACAAAGTGATTAAATGCAATTTCTTAGAGCAAACCTTGCTTGTTTAGCAGACTGTCTCAAAGGCTTTTTTGTAGCTGGTTCAGTACTATTATAAATCATTTTAGTAAAATACTTTGTTAAATCATTATAGATTAAATTTGAGTATAAAGAATTCAGTGAGTATTCCCCTAAGTAGCTGTTCATGGAAATATTATAATTCAATTTGAGATTAATTTCGATTGATTCTCGAACCACCTGTTTTATCCCCAAATCATTAATGATGAGTAAAGAGTTTTCAAAAAGTATCGTTTGGGACGGATTATTAAATATATGCCAACCTAAAGCTGAATCA
Organism: Artemia franciscana; assembly: GCF_032884065.1. Lineage (NCBI taxonomy): Eukaryota > Metazoa > Arthropoda > Branchiopoda > Anostraca > Artemiidae > Artemia > Artemia franciscana. The sequence goes on from NW_027062940.1 coordinate 36,080, forward strand.
AAGGAGTTGTTGCAACTTTTTGAAATTAATTTCTTGCCTATGTTATTTTTATGCTGTTGTAACCGTTTTTCTAGATTCTGATGGGTCCTGCAGACATAGTTATTTCCACAATCACAGGGTGTTTGGTAGACGCATCTTTGGCAAGTAACTGGGGTAATATCTTTACCGGAATTTAAGAAATTAATGATTTTAAAATTATTAGTAAAAACTACGTACAGATTATTTTTTGTGCAAATATTTTTTTATTTTGTTTTGATCTTTAAAATCTTCATTGTAATCACATTGTAAAGTATCTTCTTCAATTTTACGAGAATGTCTTTTTATTCTACTGTTAATTATTTCATTCACAAAAGGATTGGAGTATCCATTACCAAAAATAATATCTTTCATGAAGATTGTTTCTGGATTTATATACGATTTGGAGGAAATATTATGGCACGATCAATTAGGGAAATTACAACTGCTCTTTTAACTTGTGGAGGGTGATTTCAATTTAAGTGAAGATATCTATTGTTTTGTTTTTGCTTTTGACAGATCGTGAAATCCAGTTTATCAGCATTACAAATAATTAACACGTCTAAAAACGGTAGTTTATTTTCAATTTCATCTTTAAGGGTATACTGCAAATTTCGGTCATAAGTGTTAAGATGATCTAAGAAGCCCCGAAGTTCAGCTTCCCCATAATTCCAAAGTGAAATTACGTCATCCATATAACAACCCCAATAGACGTGTTTTAAAAAATAAGAATTCAATGTCTAATTCTCAAGGTTCTTTACATAAATATTTGCTAGTAGCCCGGATAAAGGTGTCCCCATGGGTAACCCATTTTTTGTTGATAAACAGAATCGCGAAATTGAAAATAAATAGAAAACTTGTTATAAATTTTAACCAGAGTCATTAAAACTTCACAAACAATTCCTGTCGCTGAAATCTCGATTAAGTGGTAATTTTCTTCTATTTTGTTTTTTAATAATTCCTCAGAAATATTAACATCTATATTTGTATACATGGAAACAATGTCAAAACTACTAATTATTGTGTTTTCCGAAATCCTTGTGTCGCTATGTTTTCTAACCAAATCTGCCGAATTATGAATATATGAATTTTGAGAATACAATAAAGGTTCAAAAGCTGTACAAAGCCATTTTCCTATATTGGCAACGGGGGCTTTAGTACAAGCTACGATAGGTCTTAAGGGAATACTCTGTTTATGTATTTTTGATAAACCATAGAGTTTAGGACAGAAACTAGTACGAGGAAAAATTTGTTGTTTAGTTGTGGGGTGATTTTACCATTTTGCTTTAGCTGCTTTAATTCATTTATAATATTATTAGCGAACTGATTAGTTGGATCATGAGTTATTGTTTAATATGTCATTGTGTCATTTAAATGCGAATAAATTTTGTTGTCATAGTCTGTAGTATTCATGACAACAAATGAATTGCTTTGTATGCTTCAGTTATTATAGTTGAAGGATCTTTTCGGAGATTAGATAGTATTTTTATTGCATGCAGATTTTTCGGTTTGGAAGTGGTAGGAGGCTTAGACTTTTTTTGACTGTTATAAAGGATATTCATAAGAATTGATCTAAATTCATTCGGGTTAGAGACAGAAGGATAGTGTTTATGCAAAGTGGACTCTAAAGAGGATTCTATATCTTCTTCAGAAACCTGTAATTGTAGAGAAGAGAATTTTCAACCTTTTTCCAGTGTTTAAATTTCCTGGGTTTCCAATGTTTTAGAAGAGAGGTTAACGATTGCAGGTCCAGGAGTGAATCTTAGAAAATAAATACGGTTTGTCATCGATGGTTCATTTTGCAAACCTTCCAATTTTTTATAGAGGCGTTCCTTGGACAAGCGAAAATAGTGGCTAAACAAATACCTTTCTAATGTAACAACTTGAGTGAAATCAACAGTGGACAGGTTTTCCAGCAAAATAGTTTCCATCAATTTTCTCTCTGAAGAAATAAATATGTCGTATTCAATTTTTTTCCTTCTCGCGTTGACACTTAAAAAAATTCTGCCACTTTAATAGATAATATTTTTACTTCTCATTCTTCTAATTTGAGAAAGCTCTAAAGTTCTCTTCTGGTCTTTTTTTCACTGATGCTTCTTATCACTTTCTTATTTATCTATCACTATCTGTGCCTAAAACAGAGATTACTGAGGATGAAAAAGGCAAGTCTTCTTTTAGAACTTTCACAGTTAAAGTAATTTCCAATTTAATACATGGTCTTCAGAGTATTGATTGGTCTAGTGTTCTTGAAGCTAATGATGCTGATTGTACAACAAGATTATTTTTGTGTCTTGTAGGAACTCTGTTGGATGAGCATTTTCCACTTAGAAAGAAGCAAAGGAATTATACACCCAAATGCCCATAGATGTCTTGAGGTCTGATCAATGCAACCCATATAAAGGCGTCTTTGTTCAAGACTGCATGTAAAATAAGATACTGAAAGTAAGGATGATCTTTTGAAGTATAAACATTACAAAAATGTACTCACTTCTTCAGTTCGTTTAGCAAAAAAACTGTATTTTTCGCGTCGAATTAAGGATACTTTGTGCAAGGTTTGGACTGTAATTAATGAAGTTCTCTCGCGCAAGAAACTCAAACATTCTTCCCCATGTCTTTATAGGAAAGCTGATGGATCTGCTGTGGACAAAAAATCCTTAGTGAGTGCCTTCAATTCGTATTTCACCACACTTCCTTCGGTTTTAATTCCACCCCCGAGTAGATTAAGTTGTTTTCCCTTGACGGAGAAGTCTTTTCTCCTTTCCCCATCTAGTACTACTGAGATATCAGGTATAACTTCTCAACTTCCAAGCAATTGTTCAGTTGATAGTTTTGGTTTGAGTAAAAATATCCTTAAAAAGTGAGTCAGTTTGTTTCTCATTCCATTTCACACATAACTAACCTCCGTCTTTCTTCTGGTATTTTCCCTCATTTATTTAAAGTTGGTACTCTTGTACCTTTGCATAAAAAAGGTGATTCGTCTGTAATTTCAAACTACAAACCAATTTCTCTTCTTCCCGTCTTTCAAAGGTTGTTGAAAAAGTAGTGTATTGTTGACTCTCTTCATTTGTATTTAGAACTAATTCAACTGCTGGAAATTCTCTCATCATTAGCCATCAGTATGGTTTCCGCCCCTCATTCTCTACCATGCATACACTTTCTGATGCAACAGAGTTTGTGCGTGTTAATCTTGACAAGGGCTTGAGTGCTTTGGGTCTATTTCTTGACTTTTCAAAGGCCTTTGGTATGTTGGACCTCAATGTTTTTCTGTCTAAGCTATCTTTAGTTGGAGTCCATGGAGTCACACTAGAATAGTTTAGGTCCTACCTCTCAGAGAGATCTCAGTATGTTTTGGTTAACCCGTACTTCTTCCTATACTTTGCCTGTATTAAAAGACGTTCCACAAGGCTCCGTGTTTGGACCACGTTTGTTTCTAATCTACATTAATGATCTTGTTGATGGTCTTCATCCCCATGTTCACCCTGTTCTTTTTGCTAATGACAGTAATTTTTTCATTGCTGTAGTGGACCTGCCATCTGCAACTTTTATGGCTCAAGGTCTTCTTGATAAAGTAAAGGATTGGTGCTGGTCAAATGGTATAGCTCTTAACAGCAAAAAAAGGGACGTTATGCATTTATTTATTGTTACCTTTCTTATTGCTGCTCTGTCTGGGGTAATACTAATAAATCTCTTCTCTGCTCACTTCAAAGAGCCCAAAATAGGACAGTGAAGGCTGCTTTTCTTTTCCCTTGACTTTACCCTGCCTCTGATTTTTCTAATGATGCTAAAATAGCTCCGTAGGATGATATTATAGGTAAAAGTACTCTTTATCTAGTGCATTCTGCTTTTCTAAGTACTCTCCCACCAACCCTGCAGTAGTTTTTCTCATGGACAGGCTCAGATACGTACTTTTCTTCTTTACGTAATTCTTCTCGACGATTTATTTTACCAAAGCGATCTTATACAGGAGCCAAGAGGTGTCCTCTATATCAGTCAATTCTTGGAGCTCCATCCCCTCTAATGTCTCTCTTTTTCCTTCTGCAAAGGCATTATTTCATTGGGTCTTTCCAGTTCTATGATTTTTGTCTCTCTTTTTAATTCTATACTAATTTGTATGTCACTTCTCTTATTTTAAAATCATTTTTCAGCTATATGTTAAATCTCCTCCTATACCTTCTATTTGTTAAATGTCCTTGTCTTGTTCTAGTCTTTTTTTTGTACATTTTATAAAAATGTTTTATTCTTGTTCTCTGTGGTCCATTACAAGCAATACTTTTTGGGCCTAGTAACCGCTTTACCTATTGTAATAGTTTTTCTTTTAGTATTAATAAATTGATTGAAAGATTATATTATTTTGCTACATTTTTTGCATGTTAAAAGAACTAAAAAATATTTATAAATGAATTAATATAGTTTTCTGATGACAGTAAAGCACGAGGTTGAAACATGAAAAATATAAAAATTAATACTTCTTCGTATTTAAGCTTTTATCTCTAAAACTAGATAAAATAAAACCACAAATGTTTTTCCCTATTTTCAGAATTTTGAGACAGGAGCTGTTTGCTAGTTGATATAAACTTTTTCGTTGCGGATGTTAAGAGATAAAAGCTCAATCTAGCTTCAGGAATTTAAGTGAGGCTTCTGTTTCTTAAATCTCTTGAAGGTATAGTTTCTGAAAGTACTAATTTTGATTACATGATGAAAAAATATCTGAAAAATTGTCACAATACGCTAAAATCCATCACTTTTAATGAACTCTCTTCTTGTAAAATTTTTGTTTTGATGCTAAACTTTTATTAAGCGCGCAAATTCAGTGCAAAAAGAGACTTTTTAACTTCACAATGGTTTTGAAATAAATGCTTACAAGTTCCTAGAGAATTTTTAAGTCTCTAAGAAATATTAGGTCCATTGTCAATGTTATGTATATCAAACAATTCGTGGTAACAAACTGTAGCAACCCGGCTCAATAATAACCGAAACTCTAAAACACTAAATTTTAATACCAATAACTAAATAAAAAAGAATCATATTTTGGTGCTGATTTTAAATATGTAGGTTTGATCAAGTTTAGTTATGCTCATCGAAAGTTATGAGTCTGAGAAAAATTGCCATATTTTAGAAAATAGGGGGAAACACCCTATGGAAGTCAATGGATCTCAATCACACCAAAAATCAAACCATCAAATTCAGCGTATCAGGAAACCTTACTGTAGAAGTTTTAATCTCCTATCAACAAAAATGTTGAATTTTGTAATTTTTGCCAGAAGACAGATCACGGATGCATGTTTATTAGTTTTTTTTTGTCTTTTTTTGTTTTTTCTCCAGGGGTGATCGTAACGACTAATCCTATAATGTCGCAAGAGGGCTCATTATAATGGGAATGAAAAGTTCTAGCGCCCTTTTCAAGTGACCAAAAAAAATGGGATGGCAACTAGGCCACCTCCCTCACTCATTGTTTCTCAAAGTAGCTGGATCAAAATTCTGAGATAGCCATTTTTGTTCAAAGTAGTCGAATTACCTAATAAATATGTCTTTCGTGACGAAATTTCCCCAGAGTTCCTGGGGTTGGGGCTGAAGTTACAAATTTTGCCCATTGTTAACATATAGTACTGGCTATTGGGCAGCGTACAGATTGTTTTCAGGGGGGATTTTTCATGTTGAAGGGTGGGAGGGGGCTATGGGGGAGAATTTTTCCATGGAGGAAATTTTCATGAAGGAACAGAACTTCCGTGAAGGGGCTGCAGGATTATCCAAGACTATTTAAGAAAAACAAAGATAACATAAATAAAAAAAATCAGCTGGAAGTAAGGGGCAGCATTAAACCAAAAAAACAGAAATTACTAAGTAAATAAGGGGGTTCATCTCCTACACAATACTTATCACGTTCTTCACGTTAAAGTATTTTTAGTGCTTCCAACCATTTATTCTACGGCCTTTTAGTTTGCAAAAAAAACTACAAAACTGAAAAAAGAAAAACTAAAAATGATAAACTACAAAAGAAACTATATCTGTATATATAAAAATAAGTTGTGTGTATGCATGTTTGTTTGTTTGTGGGTTTGTATATGGCGTCATTATAAGTATATAAGGCTTTGTATATGAGGTCATTATAAGATGAAACTACAGACCGGGACACAAATGACAACCGGGACATAGGGAATATAGATGACGACCGGGACACTCCAAGAGAAATTACAGACTGGGACACCGGGACACAAATTACGACCGGGACACTCCAAGAAAAATTACAGACTGGGACACCGGGACACAAATTACGATCGGGACACAGGGAATATAAATGACGACCGGGACACAGGGATAAAACTAAAACGGGAACACTGGGGGGCACAGGGGGATAAATAAACGATGAAGGGACACAGGGAATGTTTGATTAGCAATCACCATCAACAAAGCTCAAGGACAATCATTAGAATAATGAGGTATAGATCAGAATACGGATTGGTTTTCCCAAGGACAATTGTATGTTGCATGTTCAAGAGTCGGTAAACCTGACAATCTATTTATATACACAGGCAATGGGACAGCGAAGAATGTTGTATATTCGCAAGTTTTACGTAGTTAAAAACACACACACACAGACATATATATATATATATATATATATATATATATATATATATATATATATATATATATATTCAAAGGTGGGACACAGGGACAAAACTACAATGGCGCGTAACTAATATGGCGCGTAGCGTAACTACTTACGTGCTTGGGGGGGCCTGGAGGGGCGCAAAACACCCCCACCAACTAGGTGTTGGCAACAGCTAGTATATATAGCCCAACAGCTAATATATATATATATATATATATATATATATTTATATATAATTTGAAGGCGCAAAAAATTTGAAGAGGAGTCATCCAACTTTGTTTTTAGCTTGAGGTGTTTTTTATATTTCTCATTTCTGCTCATGGGTTTTCTGCCAATTTACTTGAGAGGTTGGGCGACTGTTTTCGAGATACTATTATAGGTTAGTAGGTTGAAAAACTGTTAGACGCGTAGAAACTCACCTTGACAATAATAAAAGGGTTCAGTCAAAGGGAGTAAAGGTATTTCAAGGCACTGCCTGAAAAACGACCAAAAAGTGTCCCATCTCTTCTAATAGCCATCTTGCTTAGGGTCTTGGATCCCATGAAAATGGAAAGAGCTATAATTCCATCAGATGAAGGTGTGCTTGCTCGATATATTCCGGTAGGAGTAAGTTTTGACGATGGTAGAAGTGAGTAGATAATGCTACCACCCATGAACACAGTAAAACCAAGGTCATCATGCGTCTGCCATTGCTCTTATCAAAACTTTTCTATGACGATGCTTTTGGTAAGTATATATATATATATATATATATATATATATATATATATATATATATATATATATATATATATATATATATATATATATATATATGTATATATATATATATATATATATATATATATATATATATATATATATATATATATATATATATATATATATATATATGTATATATATATATATATATATATATATAAATTTTGAGGGTGATACCTATTACGGGGAAACAATGGTGAATTTATGGTGAGCGTGCCACTTGGCTGGGTAGGGAATTTAAAGTGCGGATAGGAGAGTGTGTGTTCTCCTGATGACCCCTTGTGTTGGGTTGTTGCCTCTGATCTATTTCTCATTTTTTCATTTATGGTAAATGACAACTTATACTTACTTATAACACGACTGCCTGTCCATAGATTAATCTTTATGGTTGATTGTGAATGGCCATCCTGTTTGACCTATGTGATTGTATGGATGAGTAGGGTTAAGGCCTCACTCCTTACTATATATACTATATATATATATATATATATATCACTATATATATATATATATATATATATATATATATATATATATATATATATATATATATATATATATATATATATATATATATATGTATATATATCTATATATTTATATATATATATATATATATCTATATATATATATATATTTATATATATATATATATATATATATATATATATATATATATATATATATATATATATATATATATGTATATATATATATATATATATATTATATATATATATATATTTATATATATATATATATATATATATATATATATATATATATATATATATATATATATATATATATATATATATATATATATATATATGTATATAATGAAAAGAGAAATTGCCATTGCAACTGTACAAAAACATTAAAAAAAAGGGGGGAAAGACAGAAGGAGAAAAGGAAAACTGTTTTCCTTCATTAGTGCCTAATATAGACCAGCACTTGAATAAGGCATTTACCCCACTCATCCATACATCACATAGGTCAATTTTCCGACACCAAATTTAGCTAGGCTAGGTAACCATCTATCTCTATCTCCACCAGCCTGAGCATTAAAGTCTCATAGCAAAAAACACCATATATCTACCTGGTACCCTATCTATTTGCTCCTGTAACTGTAAGTAAAATTCATCAGAGTCACTAGTATTTACATCAGTTGGTTCAACGGGGGTATATACTAAACCGACACCCTGAACTTTTGAGCAATTAGTATTCTATTATTAATACCTTCCCAGCTTAAACAAGACTTGGCAGCTTCCTTATTCATCATGAGCCCTACTCCCTGTCTGTGTACCCCATCCTTCCTGCCTGAGTAAACAGATTCTATGTCACGTAATTTCATGCTTCCTACCCCTGGGATATGAGGTTCTGAAACTCCTAATAAATCTAGTTGAAACCGTCTGAATTCCTCAGTCAAAATTTCGATACGATAGTCGTTTTTTAACGTGGCAACATTCCAAGTTCCAATTTTCATGTTCTTTAAATCTTTGAAATTATTTGTGCCTCAGGAAAAGCAGTAGTCCTGGATAGCAGTGCAGGACAGGGACCAACGTATCTTCTCAAGTCTACACCGAAGCGTTTTAAGCCAGCTTAGAGCCGTCCAGAAAGAAGTCCCTGGGACTTCCAATAGGTTGGAGACTTTGTGCAATATGGGCCCATTTTGTTCACAATATGGTTTTCAGCACTGGGTGATGCTCTTCTATCAACAAGAGTAGAAATTTTACACAGACAGTTCCAAGCCTATTACCTCCGACTCATTATTTATTCATGCCCAAAAATATTGTGCTACTACGGGGAGGCAACCCACAGTAGATAAATCAGCTAAAAATTTTGACATAGTGAAAAACTTTGATTAATAGTTTAATTTGAATATGGATTGTGAATTGGTAACTTAAATACATAAGAGCCAGAACTAAGGTAGGATATGCTTGTTTTGGTTTTACTTGGTTGCTCTACATTTGCTTGTTTTTTCATAGGCATATATTTTGGGGGTAACACCTATCACGGGGATACCATAGGTAATTTATGGTAGGCACACCACTTGACTGGGTAGAAAATTTAAAGTGCCGATACCCTATAGGCAAATGTGTATTCTCCTGATGAGCCCATTTGTAGGGTTGTTGCCTCTGAATTATTTGTCTTTACTGTTTTTATTGTTTGATAAATGACGACTTATGTTTATTGACGACATGACTGCCTGTTCATGGATTATTCTTTATGGTTGATTGTGTATGGCTATGCTGTTTGACCTATGTGATTGTATGGATAAGTAGGGTTAAGGCCTCATTCAAGTGCTGGTCTATATTAATCACTAACGTAGGAAAACAGTCTTCGTTTTCTCCTTCTGTCTTCCTTTTTTTATGTGTTTGTGCTGTTGCACTGGTGATTTTTCTTTTCATTATGTTATTCCAGGCTGGATCCAGTGGTGGTGGAGAAAACTTTTTAGTTTTCTCCCCGACAGACCTTTACCCTGGTCTTGATTTTTAACCTGATATTGTTAATTATTGGTGAGATTGCACAAATGCAAGTTTTTTTTTTTCATGTTTATGTATTTATTGACCCATTGACCATGGCACGATTTTTGGACTTCGATTGTTTGATTTTGATTCGGATGTTGGCTTGATTTGGATTTATTTTTTAAGATTTTTAATGCAACAAAATATGAATTTTAGCCTCGGAACTCGGAGCGATTTTTCGAAAGTTAGTAAGTGTAAAAGTCGTTGTTTTCTTTGCCAAGATTATTTCATCCCACGGACTTCTGTTAAGAGTACATTGTATAATAAAAGTTTTACATGCAAGTTACGTGGTAATGTTAATTGTAAAATAACTGATGTAATTAACCTATTAGAATGTAATAAATGCTGCCTACAATATGTGGGGAAATATTTAGTAATATATATAAAAGATTTTCTGTACACAAGACAACAGTTAATAAAGAAAAAAAACAAATAAATATCTATTTCAACATTGTAACAATGGTATGTGTTCCATATCAGATATAACTGTCACAATTTTAGAAAATTTAAAGTTAGAAAATTTAAATAAAGAAGAGAAGAATAATAGACTACGTAAACAGGAGGATTTCAGGATCCATACTCTTGGTACAGCTTATCCTTTTGGGCTAAATGATCGCGTAGCAAAATACGGTGACATATCTCATGTTGTTGTTAAATGTATTGATGGTTTTATGGACCATCCTTCTTTTACTTGTCCTTCTAAACGTAAAAAATGATCGAAAGGACATAGGAAAAATAATAAAAAAAGTGAATTAGATTTACATGAGCTTTCTATAGATCTATGCCAGCGTCTTGAATCAAGGGGTATAATTTCTGTAATAAAATGTCTAAATATTTATCCAAAAGGAATTTAATCAAACTTTCCTGGATTGTTAAGAATAATACAGCTCTTGAATATAATTTTTAAGTAATATGCGCTACAAAACGAAATTTATTTCAAAATAGAAAAAGTTGGATAAGATTGGTAATAAGGACAACATATTATATTTACCTATTAATTTTACTTGAAAGCAGATTGAAGATATTAATTTACCGGAAATTTTAAATCAGCGGGATGTGAAACAGGCCCTTCCTAGTAATTTGAATTATAATGATAGTCCAGTTTTAACTTATAAATTTTCAAAAACTATTGGGCAAATGATTTTTAATTATAATTTAATACTTAAAAGATTGGATAGCGATATAAATTGGAAACCTGTTTGTAACTGTAAGCAACTGTAAATCCATCTGTGCCCATCTGTAAATCCCTCAAAACAGGGGATTTTTCAATAATAAAACAAGATGATCTTCAAATTATAATGAATAAAGGGGGTAATATTTAAGTATGTCCAGAACAGTTAAACAAATAACATAAAAAATACGTGGTTTTAATCATTCAAACTTAAAATCGGGTTTAAAAACATTTACATACACTTTGTACGTTTGCGCACGTGTGTGGGTTTGGGGGCGTTTGTGCGTGTGTGTTTATGTGTGTGTGCTTTTGTTTTTATTTTTTGAGTTTGTTTCTGTGTGTGTTTGTGCTTGCTTGTGTGTTCGTGCATGCATATATGTGTGTTTTTTTGTGTGTGCGTGTATCTGTTGTGTGTATGTGTGTGTGTTTAAACGTTTTTAAACCTTATCTTAAGTGGGAATGACTAAAACCACTTATTTCATATGCTATAGTTTTTAATATTTTTTTCAAATTGCTTAAAAGTATGCGGGTGTACTTGTGCATTTGCGTCTGCTTGTGTATGTGTGTATTTGCGTGTGTTTGCACTTGCGTTTGCGTGTGTGTATTTGTGTGTATGGGTGGTTGTATGTGTCTGCCTTTGTGTCTGCATGTGTTTGTGTTTTTTTGTGTGCGTGTTTGCGTGTTTGTCCATAACAGAAACTAGGGCATCTCTCCTGGGGGTCATAAATACAGGTGGGGGAGGAAGAAGGCCCCTCAAATGTAAACTCAAAAGGGTCCTTTGCCGTGTTCACATGTCACTTGAGTTACAAACCTTCCCCTGGCACCAGATTAAATTGCATGGTGATTCAGAACACCATCGCTGGAGGATCCTCTATAGGAGGACAACTCTGGCAGGGCGTAAGATCCAGATTTATGTAGAATGGCCTCTATAAAGGGCTGCCTTGACCCTTTCAGGGTACCTGCAAGACTTGAAAACTTGCGGTCAATTTTTCCCACTTGATGAGTGGCGGCCTTTGAGGAAATTATAGCCTAGTAAACAACACAGCACTCGTATGGGATTCTGATTATTGGGTGTAATTATGGGCTTGGTTTGTTTTGATGGGCGTTTTCGGGCTGAAAAACATCTTCCTAGCTAATTTATCTAGTATGGGTTGCCTCCCCATAGTAGCATAATATTTGTAGGCATGAATAGATAATGAGTTGGAAGTAATAGGCTTTGGACTATCTGTGCAGAATTTCAACTTTTGTAGATAGAAGAGCATCGCCAGAGGCTGAAAACCATGTTGTGACCAAGATGGGCCCAGGATTGAACAAAGCCTAGAACTTACTGGAGGTCTCAGGGACCTCGTGGTATTCGGTTCTAAGCCGGCTTAAGCGCTTCGGTGTGGACTTGAGAAGATATGTTGGTCCCCGTCCTGCACTGGTATCCAGGACTACTGCTTTTCCTGAGGCCAAAATAATTTCAAAGACTTAAAGAACATGAAAATTGCAACTTGGATTGTTACGCCATTAAAAAATGACCATCGCATCGACATTTTGACTGACGAATTCAGACGGTTTGAACTGGATTTATTAGGAGTTTCAGAAACTCATATTACAGGGGTAGAAAGAGTGAAATTAGGTGGCATAGAATTTGTTTACTCAGGCAGGAAGGATGGGGTAAACAGACAGGAAGTAGGGCTCATGATGATTATGGAAGCTGACAAGTCTTGTTTAGGTTGGGAAAGTATTAATAATAGAATACTAATTGCTTATTTTATGATTAAAAAGTTCAGGGTATCAGTTACAGTATATGCCCTCACTAAACCAACTGATGGAGATTCTAGTGACTTGGATGAATTTCACCTACAGTTACAGGAGTAAATAGACAGGGTACCACGTAGAAATATGTTGTTTTTGCTAAGAGACGCTATTGCTCAGGTTGGCAGAAATAGGGATAGATGGTATCCTAGCCTAGGTAAATTTCATATAGGAAAAAAAGTAATGGCTATAGGCTTTTGCAATTTTGTACGTATAACAACCTTGTTATAACCAATACGGTGTTTGGTCACAAAATGACCCATAAGTTGACATGGTATTCACGTGATGGTAAGACAGCAAACCTTATTGATTTTGTTTTTGTAAACAGAAGATTTGCAGGATCAATAAAAGATACTATGGTATATAGGAGTGCTGTTATTGATGTTAAAAGTAAAGATCACCATCTGGTAGTGTCTAAGGTTAATTTAAAACTAAAATTTTGGAAGACTAACTACCTCCCGGAAAGTTTTGATAATGGTAGACTCGAAGATGCATTCCAAAAAATTCCCAGGAACAGTTGAATACTAAACTTGAGAGTTTGAAACTTGACAATGTGGAAGATGGATGGAAGAATTTCAAAACACAATTTTTGAAAATGCTAATGGTGTCTTAGGGAAGACTGCTTAGACTAAAACTAGGAATATTAGTGAAAAACCTTTATGTTTAATAGAGAATAAAAGGGGTTTGTGTAAGTATTATCTAAGTGATGTGTCCTATGAGAATAAAAGGAATGTAAGGAAAGTGGAGAGAGCATTAAAATATGAGCTATGGAGATGTAAAGTGGAAGCCATGGATAAAATAGCTGAGGATCTGGGAGATTTGGCTAGACGACATACTAGCAAAATGTTATGCTGGCATGTATAGAAATTAAAAGGGAGTAGCCAATCCAGACTACTCCCAGTTAAAGAGAAAAATTGGGCAATTACTGATAAATAAAAAGTTAAAGAAAGATGGGAGGAACGTTTTGAGAATGTGCTAAACCGAGATACACTTGCTGGAAAAATATAGATGAAAATGAAAAAGTTTGTCATACCTTGGATGTGAAGAAAGATTTTTTTAGTGAGGAAGAGTTAGCGACACTACTAAAAAGATTAAAAAATAATAAGACTCCAAGTGCTGATAGTTTGATTAATGAGTTTCTTAAATATGGTGGCTCTGAGGTTAGGAATAAGCTACTGAAGATTATGAACATGATTCTTGAAAAAGGGGTAATACCCAAAGATTTTAGGAAAATCTTAATTAGACCACTGTATAAGAAAGGTGACAAGAATGAGTGTCGTAATTATCGAAGCATTAGTCGGGTCTCTATAGGTAGCAAATAACTGAGTAATATGATACTTTATAGACTGAGATATACCGTAGACAAGTTTTAAGGGTAGTGCAATGCGGTCTTAGAAAAGGCAGAGGATGTGTTGACCATGTTTTCGCTCTTAGGTTAATAATTGAGAAGTCTCTTCGTTGTCAAACAACTTCGGCCCTCAGTCATCGATTAGGAGCAAGCTTTCAATCCTGTAAAGCCTTATTTTACGTAGGAATGATGAAATCTACGCATTTTGTTATAGTTTTGAATGTTTTTCTACCAGTGCTTAGGAGTGCATGTGTTTTTGTGTGTGTGAGTGTGCTTTTGTGTCCGTCTGTTTGTATGCATGCTTGTGCATGTATGTTCGTGTCTGTGTGTGTGTGTTTGAGTATGTTTTTTTGTGTCTGTTTGTGTGTGTTTGTGTGGTTGTGTGTGTGTGTGTGTGTGCATTTGTATGTAAGTATGTGTTTGTATTTGTGTGTTTGTGTGTTTGCGGGTGCGTGTGTGTGTGTGTGTGTGTGTGTTTACTTATGAGTGTGTGTTTGTGTGTGTGTGTGTTTGTGGCTGCGCGTGTGGGTATGTCTGTTTACTTTTGAGTGCTTTTTTAGTGTTTGTGTGTGTTTGTGTGTATATGTGTGTTTGTTAGTGTGTCAGTATGTGTTTGTTTGTGTATATTTATGCGTGAGTGTTTGTAAGCCTAATTAGTGGTTGTAAACCTAATTTTAATTAGGAATGATTAAAACCATGAAGTATATTATACTTTCGAATGTTTTCTTGCAAGTGCTTAGCAGTTTAAGTGCTTTTAAGCATATGAAGAAGAAAATAAATCAAAATCTATGACGTATACAATACGTGGTTTTAATCATTCCCACTTAACATCATGCTTACAAAAATTTACACACATCCTCACACAAGTGTAGGTTTGCTTGCGTGTGAGTATGCGTGTGTGCGTCTATGTTTTTATATTTTTTTCTTAAGGTCTACGTTTGTTTTCGTTTTTGTATGTGTTCATGTGTTTGTGTTTGTGCATGTATATGTGTGTGTATGTGTGTGTGTGTGTGTGTGTGTGTGTGTGTAATTGTGTCCTTGCGGGTTTGTAAGCATTTTAAGCCTGATGTTAAGTCGGAATGATTGAAACCTTGTATTACATTATACTTTTGAATGTTTTTGGTTATTGCTTAGGAGTGCCTGTCTATGTGCATGTGTGTTTACGTTTTCGTGCGTATGTGTGCATGTTTGCATATATGTGTGTTTATGTCTTTGATTTTTTGTGAGTGAGAGTGAGTGTGTGTTTGTCTGTTTGCTCATTTGTGCTTGCATTTGTGTGCGTGAGTGTGTGCAAGCCTGAGTTTTTATGTGTATGTTAGTGTTTTTAAACTTAGTTTTAAGTAGGAATGATTAAAGCCAAGCATTATGTTAACATTTTTGGAAGCCTAGGATTGTGTACGTGTGTCTTTGTGTGTGTTAGTTTGCGTTTGTTTGTGTGTTTGCGTATGCTTGCACATGTGTATGTTTCTTCATGTGTGTGTGTGTGTTTGTTTGTGAATATGTTTGTGTTTGTGCGTATCTTTGTGTTTGTGTTTATGTGTTTGCGTGTGTGTAAGAGTTTTTAAACCTAATTTTAAGTAAGGACGATTAAAACCAAGGATTTTGTTTTGGTTTTGATTTTTCTTTTTGTGCTTAGAAGTATATGTGTGTGTGCCTTTGATTGCGTCTGTGTACATGCGTAACTGCGTGTGTATGTGTGTGTTTTTAAGTGTATGTGAATATGTCTGTGGGTATATTTTGAATGTGTGTTTTTTTTTGTGTTTGTGTGCGTATGTGTGTTTGTTTGAGTTTGTTTGTGTATTTTTGTGTGTCTGTATTTTTGTATCTCTGTGTGTATGTGATTATGTTTATGTGTGTGGGTATGTTTGTGTTTATTTCTGTGTTTGTGTGTATGTTTGTTTTTATGAGTGTGTGTATTTGTGTGTCTGTTTGAGCTTGTATGTGTGTGTGTGTGTATTTGTTGGGAGTTTACGTGTGTTTATGTGTGTGTTTGTATGTATATGTGCGTTTGTGTGTGTTTATGTAAGTGTTTGTAAGCCTTAAGTTATGGAGGAGTGATGAAAACCACGCACTATGTAATAGTTTTAAAACTTTTTCAAGTGCTTGGGAGTATAATGGTTTCCCAGCACTTAGAAAAAATTAATAACTATAACATGAACAATAGGTAATTTTATTTGTTTGTGTGTGTTTACGTTTGTTTGCCTATGCGTGCGCTTGTGTGTCTGTGTGGTTTTTTGTTTGTGTCTGTTTGTGAGTTCATTTGTGTATTTAAACGTTTCTTTGGGTTTGTGTATGTTTTTTTGTGTGTGTAAGCGTTTGTAAACACTTTTTGAAAGTTCTTAGGGGTGTATATCTGTGTGTGCCTTTGTTTGCGTGTTTGTGTGTGCGTAAGTGCGTGTGTTTTTGTGTGTGTTTGTGTTTTCTCCTTTTGTGTCTGTTTGTTTGATTATGCTTATCTATGTGTGCAAGTGTTCGTGAATGGGTGTGTGTGTGTATGTGGGTGTGTGTTTGTGTGTGTGGGTGTATATGTCTTTATGTGTGTTGTTTGTGTGTGTGTTTGTGTGTGTATGTTTGTACACATACACACACGTGTTACATACACACATGTATGTGTGTATATTTGTGTGATCTGTGTGTGAGTGTGTTTATATGTGTGTTTGTGTGTGTGTTTGTATGTATGTATGTGTTTGTGTGTGTGTTTTTGTGTGTATGTAAGGTTTAGTAAACCTGATTTTAAGTAGGAATGATTAAAGCCACGTATTATGTTTTATTTTTAAATGTTTTTTTAAGTGCATAGGACTGTAAGGGTTTCTAATCACTTATATAAATAATTAAAAACTGTAACCTGTACAATACTTGATTTTATTCATTACCACTTAACATCATATTTACAAACCCCTACATACAACCACACACACACGCAAACACACACACACACACACACACAAACACACACACACACACGCGCGCGCACATTCACAAACACACACAACACACATACAAACACGCACACAAACACACACATATAAACACAAAAGTGCGCTCACACACACACACTTATACGCAAAAATACACGCACCCACCAGCACACACACATATACACAAAGATGTACAAATATATACTCACATACAAACACAAGCATATATAGAAACACGCGAACATACACTTCTAAGCAATTAGAAAAAACCTAAAAACTATAACCTTTACTATACGTGTTTTTAATCATTCCCCAAAAATATCAGAGTGGGTGTGTTTTTGTGTGTTTCAGTATCACCATTTTTTTGGGGGGGGGGCACACCCTTCTGATTTCTGGAGGCTCCCAATTTCAATCATATAATTTTTTTTTTTAATCCTTGTTCTCCTTTTTCTGTTTTTTACTGTATTTCTGCTGTGAATTATTACTAAATAGCCAATTGAAGATACTGAACGATTATTGCATTTCAAGAAAATATCCTGGTTTTGCCGTTCTCCTCAATCAATTTATGGTTACCCATTTTCCAAAACACTTTTGGCAGGGGATTGTAAAGTCCTTTCTGGGCTCGGAGACATTGAAGAGTCTCCAGGAATTAATGAATACCGTCAGTTGGCACATTTTTGTCTAGGCTAACATCTTGCAAAGAGATGTTTTATATTTAGTTTCTAGATACCATTCACCAAATAATGAACCGGGAAAAAGTATTGAATTGAGTTCCTGTTCAAATTGGGTTATTGAAAAATGAATTCATTCGGTGCGAGTGGTGCAAAAAAGGAAGTAAAAGTCGAAAGGAAAGAGGAAGAAATAAAGATGCAACAACAATAAACTTCGTTTTTCAAACTGACTGTAAATCTACCACACTTTAGATTTTGTCGACTAAGCTGCTTAAAATAATTAAAACAAATTTATAGTTGCGGAAACAATCAAAACTTTTATTTAAATTAATTTGTGAACATAAAAGATAAAGATTATTTTCAAAGAAAGGCGGAACGACTTTATTATTTGTTTTTTTTTTTTCATATAAATAAGGCAAAATAGTTAAGATTACTGATAACTCTAAAGCCCTGTTACAGAAAGTAACCAGAAAATTCTTAATGTTCATTATATCTAGCATTAAAAAAACCTACCAAGTTCTTTTCAGAATTTGTAACTCTGGTTTAATTTTCAGGTTGATTTTTTATCGAATGAATCAGATAAAACACTTTTACGTAACTTCAAAAGTAAAACTGAAAAAGTTAAGAAAACCAGCTATAAAATCTGAGTTTTCATGTTCCCGTTGACAAAGTCTTGTCCGAAATCTAATTGGAGAGCTCGCATTTTGCAATAAAACAAAAAAAACAACATTGGACCATGATTTTGGTTCTGGGGTTATCCAAATCGGTAATATATGTTAGCAATTGCGAAAGAAACAAAAAGAAAAATTTCGAAATTCTAAGCAATGCTAGTTCAAACTTATTCTTTGGTCTTTGGTTTAGTTGTGGTAAACAGGGATTGATTGAATCGATTGGATTGAGTGGATGGGGATGGGAAACACGAAGGTTCATCTTTCCCTACACTTTTTTCTCAGTTTTTTGTTGTTGAAGTGCATATTTATAATGTTTGTATTATTTACTCTGCTTGTTGCTAATGTAAGAAAATATAATTCAAATCTCGCCTAAACTGACTGGGGGAAAATTTATTGGGGAGAACTAAAACTTCTTTTATAAGGAAGACAGTGTATTTTTGTCGAACTGATTAGCTTTTTCTAACTTTTTCTGTAAAGTTTTACTGTTTCTTCAAAGCTACTCTACGTGTCCCCAGGTGAGGATAAGAGAATGCCCTACATGTATGTACGATACAACCATTTGAGGCACGGAGGAAGAGAGAACTTATCCCTTGGGGTCCATAATAAAACCTGGGACACTCGCCCGGGCCCATAAATACAGGTGGAGAAGGAAGAAGGCCCCTCAAATTTGCAATCAACAGGGCACACTGGCGTTTCCGTATGTTCTGTAAGTAACAAACCTTCTTCCAATAATAGGCTAAAATAAATGGTGACACAGAAAACCATCGTGGAAGAATCCTCTACAGCATGAAAACTCCAGCAGGGTGTAAGATCCAGGTCTATAAACAACTGATTCTGCAAAGGTGGCCTTGACCCTTTCGGGGTACCTGCAAAACTGGGGACCTTGCGGTCAATTTTATTCCCACCTAAGGAGTCGCATCAGTAGAGGAAATTATGGCCTAGTAAACGACAGAGCATTTACATGGAATTCTGATCAATAAATAAATGTTCTGGGCTTGGTTTGATTTGACGGGTTCTTTCTGGCTAAAAATTTTTTCCTAGATAGTTTATCTACTATGGGCTGCTTCTCTGTTTTAGCATAATATTCGTGGGCATGAATATGAGATGAGTTGGAGATAATGGACTTGGGACTTTCTTTAGAAGATTCTGGCTCCTGTGGATGGAATATCATCACCATTTACTGAAAACCATGTTTTGACCAAAATGGGCGTAGGATTGCACAAAGCCTTTAATCTTCATATGAAGTCCCAGTAACTTCTTCCTGTCCAGTTCTAAGCTAGCTTAAGCACTCCGTTGTACACTTGAGAGGACATGTGGTCCCCTCACGGAGTTCGAGTATCATTCGAAAACTTAGACATATATTTTCCAAATCTATTCTGAAACTTCTTTTTTTTTGTCGTGTCCAGTCATATGTTTCCTATTGCCCCACTGTATGGATATCTAATTTTCTATCTACGCTGCGGTCACTTTCTGTCATGTATAATAAAGCACGGCAACTGGCTCTGGACACAAAATGTTCCTCACCAACACCGCTCTTAAGTCTACGGTCTATTTAAATCATTTCTTGTGCTTCTTCTGTCTTTCATCAGCTTCACGGCAATCTTTCGAAATCTCTTCGGAAAAGTCCTATGTTTATTTTTGATTCAGCTTCATGTAGCCTTCGTTCTTCAAATAATATTTACATTCTGCTACCCCTACTATTCGATGAGATTTTAATCCCTTCATTGCCTGTCAACATGTCAGGAATTCACTACCTTCTTCAGTACAAAGATGCCACTCGTTTGGGAATTTCAAAATGATTCTTAAAGATCATTTATTAAGGAATCAAATTGAGTAACTTTCTTCTCTGAGAAGTTGATGTCGCGTGTTCTGTTCTTGGTGTATGGATGTCTTCTCTGCGCTTTGACTCCCATGCCTCAGGTATGTTCTCTATGTTCAGGTATGCTCTTTTTTGTGTAGTTGCTGCTTATATTGTATCCCTTTATATATATATATATTGCTTATATTGTAATTGTTGCTTGTATTTTTTTGTATTCCCCTTGTATCCCTGGCCATGGAGCCTTTCGAGGGGGAATATGTGCATTGTAATTCCATTTTTAATTTTATTTCGTAATGTATAATACGAAATAAAATTAATAAATTTTGTATATTGAATAAACTTCTTCTTCTTCTTCTTCTTCTTCATCCTGCATTAGTATCCGAGATCATTGCTTTTCCTAAGACCAAAATTATTTCAATGATTTAAAGAACATGAAAATTGGAACTTTAAATGTTATGATGTTAAGAAATTACTATTGTATCGACAATATGACTGACCAATTCAAAAGATTCAAACCAGAAAAAGCATGAAATTTGGTGATAAAGAATTTATTTTTCAGCCCAGGAGGACGGGGTATATGGACAGGCAGTAAGGCCCATGATGAATAAGGAACAAGAAGCTGCTAATTCTTGCTTAGGCTGGGAAGATATTAATAATAGAATAATAATTTTTCATTTTAATACTAAAGAGTTCAGGGTATCAGTTATAGTAGTATATGTCCCTGTAGAACTGACTAATGGAGATCCTAGTGACTTATATGAGTTTTACTTACAGTTGCAGGAGGAAATAGACAGGGTACCAGGTAGAAAAGATTTTCATGCCCAGTTTGGTAGAAATAGGGATAGATGGTATCCTAGCCTAGGTAAATTTGGTGTAGGAAAAGAAAACAGTAATGGCTACAGACTTTTGTAATTTTTTAGGTATGACAACCTAGATATAACCAATACAGTTTTTGGTTATAAAATGGCCCATAAGAGTGCTTTAAGGTACGCTCTTGAATTATATTTCTAATATTTCTCTATTGTTTTGAACTAAATTTTTTTCAATTGAAGGATACTGTAGGATAGTGATGCTGGGATGACTAGGGACAATCCATCGGTAACTGAAATCTCACCGACAAACGACCCTGGACGTGAGACAAATTTTGGAGGAGGCAAATCTGTGCAAACCACAAACATTGGAATGGCTTCCAGAACGATCAGTACTGATTTGTCTTTGAACTCGTATGATAGCCCCAGCCAACCAGTTTTGACTGACCAGCTTTCCCCTACGATCGGGAATCGCAAGATAAATTAATAACTCCTATTTCTTGGCATTGCCATGGCTCAAATATTCGAACAAACAGGAGTCGATGCTCTATTTCAATTGCCAACATTTTAGTGGATCCTTGCTAAGATCAGGCGAAAGTATGGAGCTAGAGCATTCATTGACGAATGATTTAGAAAGTGGAAAGAAATTCTTGAACTGATACGGCAGCACGAAAACAGCAATCGACACAAAGCACGTACTATCTCTTTGACTCAGTTTAAGACTATTGAGACGGAGGTGGCTGAATCTGTTGCGTCATGCCTATCCAAAGAACGTAAAAAAGAAATACTGGAGAATAGACAGTACGTAAAAGCTTTACTAAAAACAGCTTTATTTTGACGGGAATATCTTACGTTTTAAGACCATGATAAGTAGGACTCTAACGTCAATCAAGGGAATTTTGCAGAGACAGTACATCTTTTAACGAAAAGCAGTCTGGACTTGATGAAAAACTCTCATTAGGCCTATGGCCATTATATGTCACACGAGTACCAAAATGACTATACTGAGGTCGTTGGAAATATAATCTAAAGTTCAATCGTGAAAGAAGTCAGAGAAGCAAAATATTTTACCGTTCTTGATTACGAGACGAAAGACTTCTCGAAAAAAAAAAACAACTCGCGATCCCAGTGCACTATGTTTATGACCTGAATATCAAAGAATGGGCCTTAGGTTGCTATCACATGCGCAAGATTGATGCTGAGATTTTTAGTGACTTCATTTACAACGAAATAAAGGGTAATGTCCTTGACTGGCAAAGTGTGCTGGACAGTGCTCTCTCGGGGCCAGTGTAATGACTCGACACATTTTAGGAGAACAGGCCCGTCTCAGGGAAAAAAAATCACAAGCAGTGTTCACACTCAGTCATTCCCATAGACTTAACCTTGTCATTGGCGATCGTGTGCAGAATATACAAAGAATTTCCTCGGTATTTTCAGTTTTGCAAACATTTTACAGTTTCATCTCCAACAGCAACACTCGATACCAGTTGCTCGTCGAAGCTCAGAAGACTCCAAATGTGCCTGTTCTAACGCTTGAAAGGACAATAGAGAGACGTTGGTTTCATTGATATAGATCAGTGGCTAAGATCCTGGTTAGATACGACTGTATACTTCTAGCTCTGTCAGTAGTTCAAGAATCTTCAGACAGGGAGGCAGCGGCAGAAGCTACGGGCCTTGAGAACCAGCTAGAATTGTTTCCCTTCATATTCAGTTTGCATTTCATTCACGAAGTTCTTGCAGTGATAAAGCCTTTTTCTGAACGACCACCGGCAGCAGAAATGGTCATCTCAGATGGTTGCACTTTCATGATTGCAACAAAGAACGAACTGAGGAAAATGCGCGATGACGAATATTTTCGTATCCTATACGGCAAATCTAAGAAAATAGCCAATAACGCCGGAGCTGATCTGTCAGAAACAAGTGCTCCCCTCTTCAGCCATATCTGCTAAATCAAAACGAGTTTAGGAGACATACGGAAGACTAAGAGACTATTTGAGACTACAACAATTGGAAAGCACAACATTGACTCCGAAAATACAAAACATAAGACAAATTGCAGAAAAAGTTTTAAAAGGCTTAGAACAGAGTGTTAAATGAGTTTGAAGAGCACTTTTCGGCCCAGATGCCAGTGCTTGAAGCCACACGCTGGCTTAATCCCGAATCCAAAGAGATTCCACAGCCTCCATAGAAACTGGCAAACGCTTTAGATATCTTCGAAGGCCTCAAAGGATTGAAAGAAACCTATTCTGAGCTTCTTAAGGTCATCAGGGTAGTCCTCACACTCCCGTTCACCACGTGCTCAAGTGAACGTTTTTCTGTGTGTTGTGGCTTATGAAGGACTACCTCCGGAAAACAACAGATAAGGAACGACTTTTGCATTTGCTGCTTATATTATCTAAAAAGGCAGCAGTGAAGGAGCTCGATTTTGAGAAGCTTGTGGACGACTTAAAAAATGAAGAAAGGAGAAATCTATTGCTGAAGCATCCGTACGTAAGTTTCTGATTTATACTGTAAACGTTTCTATTTCTGGTCCTTAAATAAGCTACAAAA
Source organism: Artemia franciscana (assembly GCF_032884065.1). Lineage (NCBI taxonomy): Eukaryota > Metazoa > Arthropoda > Branchiopoda > Anostraca > Artemiidae > Artemia > Artemia franciscana. Next base: position 59,756 of record NW_027062940.1, read on the forward strand.
TGCCAATCCCAAAGGTATTACAGTAACTAAAAGCAAGTTCAAGAAATTTAAAATTTTAAGACTGGATGGTGGTCCAAAATTGATGTTCGGCCCCCCTAAGGTTTTCTGAAATGGCGCCACTAGTGTGTTTGCGCTTTTTTTGTGTCTGTGCCTGCTTATGTATGTGTGCATGTGTTTTTGTGCGTCTTTTTGTGCGTGTATGTGTGTGTGTTTGTGACTTTGAATGTCTTTGTATTTTTGTGTGTATATTTTTGTATATATGTGTTTATTTGTGTTGTGTAAGTGTTTGTAAGCCTTAATTTAAGTAACAATTATTAAAAACATGTATTATGTTATAGTTTTAAGTATTTTTCTTAGGTTGCACGGTAGTGTTTGTGGGTGTTTGTGTTTGTGCGTTTTGGGTCAAGTGAGTATGCAAGACTTCGTGTGTGTGTACATGTTTTTTGTCTGTGTTTGTGAGTTTTTGTGTTTGTGTTTGTGTATTTGTGCGTGTCTGTATGTGTGTATGTTTGCGTTTATGTGTGTGTGTGCGTGTAAGTGTGTGTTTGAGTGTGTATGTGTGTATATTTTTATGTGTCTGTGATTGAGTGTGTCTCAGCGTGTATGGGTATATCTTTGTGTGTATGTGTACGTGTTAATGCTTGTGTTTCTGTGAGTTTGTGTGTTTGTGCGTGTATGTGTGTCTGTGTGTGTGAGTGTGTGTGTTTGTGTGTGTATGTGTTTCTGTGTGTGTGTGAGTGTGTGTGTTTGTGTGTGTTTGTGCATATATGTAAGTGTTTGTAAACCTGATGTTCAGTACGAATGATTAAAACCACATGCTATGGTATAGTTTTAAATGTTTTTTTGTAAGTGCTTAGGAGTGTAAAGTTTTCTATGCACATAGAAAAAAAATTAACAACTATAACATTTAGAATATGTGATTTTAATCATTCTCACTTAACATCAGACTTACAAACACCTAAACACATATGCACCCATACACCCACACACACACACACAAACACACACACACACATGTACACAAAAATAAACATACAAACACATCCAAACACAGACAAGTGTGCTCATTCACACATACGCGCACAGATACACGCAACCACAAACACACACACACACCACTGCTGTCACCTACTTAACGTAGTTTTACTTGAAGTACTACTTAGAAAATTTTTTTATCTCCTTTACTTTTACTTAAGTACAAACTCCAGGGTCCCCTCGTTACTTGATACTTAAGTATGATTACGAAATACCTATTACTGAGGATACTGACAATGTACTTGTTTTCCAAATAACTCACCTTTGATGCAAAAACTTTTTTTTGTGTAGTGCTTTTGCAGTGACTTGTGGCTCTCGCGGTAATCCCGATTGCATAAACAGACGGACAGACGCACAGACAGATCCTAAATACCTATCTTGATGGATTTTTTCTACCATCCAAATAGGCGATGTTGCCCGGGTGATACTGGATGCTATGGTATTCTTTCCTTTTTCGGGATTCAATCAGCAACATGGCTACCTAAGACGTCTCAAAATCTGTCCGTCCGTCTGTCTGTACAATCGCGTATAGTGATAAAACCACCAATTGGATTAAAATTGAACTATAGGTGCCCAGGACCATGAGACACATCAAGTGTAAGGATGAAGACCCTAGCAAAACAAGACGAGGGGGTGGGGACTTAAAGTGCTAAAAAAAAGTTAAGTTTTTAGTTTAATTAAGTGTAACTTGTGAATGGAGAAACGGATTTCCATGAAAATTGGATCAAAGATGCCTAGAAGTATAAAACACACAGATTTCTGAAATTAAGACCTTAGCTTCATTAGATCGAGGGTGAGGTGGCCTTAAGAGCTAAAAATTTGAGTTTTTCGTTTAATTCAGTGTTACTTTTGAATGGACGGATGAATTTTGAAGAAAATTGAATCAAAGATACCTCAAAAATGACATGCATTGTGTTTTGCGATGGACAACTTAGCTTACTTAGGTGTAGGGGCAGGGGGCTTTAAGTGCTATAAAAAGTACAACAAGAAACCATCAAACAAGACAACGGCCAGTAGAGAGGAAAGACTAAAACAACGCAGATATTTCGCTTGTATCCAAACAAGGCGTCCTAAACACAAGAAAAAAAAAAACTAAACTAAAAAAAATAAAACCACCATCAATAATAATAAATACAATTGTCGTTTCTTATCCAAGTAGGGAAAAGAAGCTATTCGAGTAGCTTCAATTAGATTCAAAGTGCAACTGAGGAAAATTTATGAAAATTGAAACTTAGTTAACTATTCTGTTGCGAAATAATCCTGTTGTAAGCTAATATTGAAGCAACTTTTTTTGGTCAAGGAGGTAATCTTTCCCCTTGTGATTGTGTAAAATTTTAATTCCCTTATTGATTATTGGTTCATTTTTCAAAAGAACATAATAAATTGGGTCAATATTCAAATTCCCTGTGTTTCTATCTATTGAAATATTAGCAAATATATGTTTTTTTTAATTTCTATAGCCTCCCTCGCCCACTGAAAAAACCTCTATCATTAGAAATGACTGTAGCCTCATCAAATTGTATAAAATGTTCGGGATGAAAGAATGTATGTTCAGCTAGAGCCGAAACAAAAGTTTCTGGAGGCTTTCTTAATTGTAGTTTTTTTTTTCTATTGAGTTGCGATGCTCAATAAATCTTTTAGTAAATTGTTGGTGAGTTCTACCAATATAAGACTTTCCACAGAAACAAGGAATTTTATACACCCCACTAACTATATCTTCCCGGGTTATATCCTTCCCAGAATTAAAAAAAAACTACCTAATGGTCTCACTGATTGGAAACAAGTATCAATGTTATGTTTACCTAAAATTTTTCTTAGCATCTCCCCCGAAGTAGGTACATAAGGTAAAGAAATGCAAATTTTTGGCATGTTTAATTCTATGCACTGGGAAACCCCAGTAACTCTATTGTTGTATTTAATGCGTCTATTTCTTATTATTTTATCAATGAATTTAATCGGGTATCTATTACAAAATAAAACATCCCTCAAATACAACAATTTAGAATCTAAAAACTCCTTGGGACAAATTCTGAAAGATCTATCCACCAGTGCCATTACAACCCCTCTTTTCACTGAAATTGGTGGCACGAGTCAAAGTTCAAATACCTATCACTGTGTGTAGGCTTTCTATATACTGAAAAAAGTAAATGGAGCTCACATTTAATCTATAAGATATCTAGAAAAGGTAGTTTATCATTTTCT